>NW_024425230.1:20161698-20186143 GCF_017311325.1 Ursus maritimus | reverse complement strand
GCCCCCTGGGACCACATGCCTGGGGTAATGGTGAAGGTGATGGCCCTTGGCCAGGGGCAACTTGGCAAATGGCTGGTTTAAGACCAATAGTTGGAAGGGGCAAACGGTATGAGAGAAATAGGGATGGCATTCACGCCATACCCGGAAAAGTCCTACCAGTGGGACTGTAGAAAATCCAAGCAGTTTTTTTTTTGTTTTTTTTTTTTTTTTTTTTTTTTTACAATTTTACGTATTTGAGAGAGAGAAGAGACATCAAGCAGGGGGAAGGGGCAGAGGGAGAGGGAGAAGCAGACTCCCCACTGAGCAGGGACCCTGACTGACGTGGGCTTCATCCCAGGACCCTGAGATCATGACCTGAGCTAAAGGCAGATGCTTAACTGCCTGAGCCCCCCAGGCACCCCATGACTTGCTTACTGCTTTATGTCCAGTACAAGTACTGTTCGATGCCAGCTGGGTGCCCCTTCTCCCAGAGCCATCCTGGGGAAGCCAGGGGTTGGGCTGGATGTGGTGGTCCTCCTGGTGGGCTGGGGACACTGGGGATCAGGCCACACTGGAATTCCCTCCGGCCATCCGGTCCCTGCCCCTGTTCCCACGAGAATAATGGCTGCTCGACGCCCTCTGAAAACAAGACCGTCTACCACTGCTGGCTGCCTGTCCCAGCGATGCCACGAGTGCCGGCCTGGCCTGGAACCTTCAGGCAGCCCTGGGTCCCAGACCCCTGGCTGTCCAGAACCCCCCCTTCCTCACCATGCACCTTTTCTTGGGCCCCGAGAGTCCTTTGCTGGTCTCTGCTCTGGGTCTCGGCAGAAGCCACACGGTGTTATTTTCTGGGGCTCCGGGGCCCGCGTGCTCGGGTGGCCACCTGACTGCCACCTCCCCCTGTCCCCCGCCTGCAGCCTGCGCCATGCCGCTGGGCATGGAGACGGGTGCCATTTCCGACTCGCAGATCTCTGCCTCGTCTGTGCACTTGGGCTTCATGGGTTTGCAGCGCTGGGCCCCAGAGCTGGCGCGCCTGCACCGCACGGGCATCGTCAATGCCTGGACAGCCAGCAACTATGATAAGAACCCCTGGATCCAGGTACGGAAAGAGTGGCTCTGGGGTGGGCGGAGTGACGGGAGGGGACAAGGCGAGGCTAGTACGCCTGCATTTGGGGGGTCATAACTGAGGTCCAGGTAGCAAGTTCGTGGGTTCCCACAGGTGAAAGTATCTGTAAGTGGAGGGCAGCCTTGCGATGGGGGGGGGGGCGTGGGGAGGGGTGTGCTGGAGCGGGGGGCCGGATGAGGAGCAGACCCCAGGTTGTGGAGGGGCTGTTTGCCCTGGATGAAGCCTTTGGGGGCCTCGTCCCTCTTCGTGTGCTTCCCTGAGCACTGGACCCAAAGCTCTGAGAGGCCCCGATGAGAAAGCCCCATCCTTTCTGGGTAGGGGGAGTGGAAAGAGTCTAAAGGACCCGAGAGATAAGGGTACTGTGCTCCCTGCCTGGGGTCCAGGTGAACCTGATGCGGAAGATGCGGGTGATGGGCGTGGTAACACAGGGCGCCAGCCGCGCAGGCAGTGCCGAGTACCTGAAGACCTTCAAGGTGGCCTACAGTGTCAGCGGACGCAAGTTCCAGTTCATCCAGAGTACAGAGGGCATGGGAGACAAGGTGAGGGCTCTAAGGGACTGTGGTCCGCACCCCGTGGGGCTCCAGAGCTATTCGAGGGCTCCCAGTGGAGTGAGGGTGTGTACGCTGGATGATTAGCCATGTGGTGGGTCATCAGTTGCCTCTTGGTTCCCAGAAATTGGGAAACCCACGTTATGCCCATGTTCTGTGGTTACAGGTGATAGCTCCTACTTTATAGATGAGAAAAAGGAGACTCTGAAAGGTTCAATGACCTGTTGACGGTGGCTGTAGTGGTGGAGGTCGGATGCATTCTGAGCCTTCAGGGCTACCATGTACAGTTGTGCAGGTTGTATACTGCTCAAGGATGTCATTAGTAAGTGAGCAGCATGCATGATGTAGACATCTTAGGTTTGTGTACTTCTGCTTGTGGGGAAATTAGTATGATAAAGGGTCTTGAGAAAGGAGTGCCTTTTCCTAATTTGCAGAGGCACCCTGTAGGTGATAGGTGACCCTGTGTGCAACACAGGGGTTTATGCCCAGGCCCCATGATGACCAAGAAAGGTGTGAGAAGAGAAAACTGTGTTGAGGGCTGTGGGTGGCCAGAGGAAGAACTGACCCCTGCTGGCTCTGCTGAGCTCATCTCTGCCTCCCAGGCCTGACGGGGGAGGTGAGGCAACGCCGGGAAGCTGGACTGCCCACACTTACCCATTCTTCCAATCTGCTTTCCCCCTAGATGTTTGTGGGTAACATGGACAACAGTGGCCTGAAGGTCAACTTGTTTGACTTCCCTCTGGAGGTGCAGTACGTGCGGCTGGTGCCCATCGTCTGCCACCGCGGCTGCACCCTCCGCTTCGAGCTCCTTGGCTGTGAGCTGAATGGTGAGTACGGGGGCTGCGGTCAGTGCTAAGAAGTGGGCTTCCCCGCCCGCTTCCTTCTCAGCCAGGCTGAGCTGGCTGGCACGGCAGCAAGATGGGGGACCTGGGCGCCCACAGGAGATGCTCACGGGAGGGGTCACCTGGCCCTCAGGGCGCTTGCCTCTGTGTTTGCGGTCTGCCAACCCTTGGCATTTCGGTTGGTGGGAGAAAAAAAAAATAAAAAAGACACCCCTTCAGTTGTCGAGCTATTTTCTGTTACTCTGATTGGTTTCTTGAGCTTCTAGATCACGTAGCATGAGTTCTGTTTTGCAGATGTCAGCTCCATGAGGTCAGGGAGTTTTGTTCACGGCTGTAGTCCCAGTGCCTAGAACGGTGCCTGGATTGTAGATGTTCAATAAACATTTAATGAACGAGGGAATGAATATGGAAAGGGAGGCCCCGATAAATTATTTATCAAGTGCACACAAGCTGGTAGGTATTAAAACTTGCTCTAGATCCTTGGGCTTTTGACACCCACCCACTTAGTGCTTCCCCCCCCCACCCCCCAACAAACCTACTGTAACTCATTCAAGACAAACATGGGGACTTCTAGAGTCCTGGGGCTGGAGCTGGTCCCTTTCTGCTGCCCTTTCTAGAGAGAGTCCCAGATGGAGTGATGGGAGACACGAGAAAAAGATAGGTTTCTGATGAGCCAGGAAAAAGTCATCCCTGGGCAGGTCAGGCTGAGACAGTGCCTCAGCCCCGGGCTCTCTGAGGGCTGGGTAGTTCCCAGTCTTTGCAGCCACAGCGCCACCTGCCGGCTACTGATGGAACTGCAGGGCTCACTAGGCAGAGCTGCAGAGGGGGGAGAGGTGGCTCTCTGCCTTTCCTGTCTTACTTGAGACCCGCCCTTTTAAAGTATAAATTTAAGTCATTGCATTCCCTCTCCCAGAGTCATTGCCTTTTTGGGCCTTACTGTTTAAATGGGGAGTTAAAGACTGCCTTCTGCTAAAAGGCAGTTTAGGCTGTTGGTACAGGACAGGTCTGGGGACTCTGCAGCCTTTGCCTGTTTAAGTTGCCTGCATGGTTCATGGTCCTATCCCAGCTGGCTCCCTCCTAGGCCAAAAGAGGGAGAACCTGGCAAGTTGTGGAAACTGTCCCGTCTGCTTTCCTCAAGATCTTCTCCTTTCCCTAGTCTGCATTCCAGCTGGGTGGTGAGAGTGTTGGTGTGTGCGTGCTTGTGTGTGTGTGTGTGTGTGTGTGTGTACATGTGTGCACATGAGTGGTGCTGAGGTCTGAGTTTGAGGACTCCCCTGTTGGGATGGCTTTTGAGTGGAGGCTTGAATGACAGAGCAAGCCGCATGAAGAACTTGGAAAGAGCATTTCAGGCAGGTGAGGAGCTGGCAAGTGCAAAGGCCCTGGGGCATGCCGAAGGATAGAAGGAAGGCAGGCCAGTGGGGCTGGAGCCTAGAGAGTGAGGGGCAGCTTGCTGGATGAGGAGGCTGGAGAGGTGGATGGAGCCAGATGAGTTGGGCTATATGGGTCATTTTAAGGATTCAGATCTTTATTCTCAGAACAAGGGGCAGCCATATGGGGGTTGGGGGAGTGCTAATAGGACATGATTAGAGTGTGTCTAGAAGGGATCCCTTAGGCTGTGTGGGGAGAATGGGGGCAGAGGGCCATCGTGGGTGAGGGAAGTCTGTGGGAAGATAGGGTGGCTTGGATCAGGGTGGGAGACTCGCTGGGTTGAGCAGGTTACAGCCGTCTACTCAACGTGAGCTCCGAGGACCCAGTAGTATAAGCATCACCTAGGAGCTTGTAGGACCGCGGGCTCCAGCCCCATCCTGCACCTATGGAAGCAGAATCTTCATTTTAACAAGATCCTTGGTTGGTCTATGAGAAGCACTCGTCCATGGGGTCCTTCCCAGAGTGAGGGATGGAGCAGAGAGTCCTGGCCTTTGGCTCAGTGGCCCTCCGACTGGCATTTTCCCTGGAAGGCTGTCTGACTTCGTCAGGAGGCCTAGGAGTGAGGGGGCACGAACTGTGGGGAAGCAGTGGATCTGTAGAGGGCTCCCCCTTGAGCCTAGGATGCCAACATGGCACCCTCTGCAAAGCTGCCCCGGGCCTGAGCCTGCCTGGGAACGACCCGCTCCCCAGCCCAGTAGCCTTTCTCTGTGGGAGGAGCGTGGGGCTGACCTCGCGCTGGACATCACGGGGTGGTGCGAGTAGCAGACATCTGGCAGACATCGGTCTGGCTGGGAGGCAGCGGTCTTCAGTGGCTAGAGTGCAGGCGTCTGGGGAGACGGCGATGTAAAACTCCGTATACCCCAGCCTGCTCCCAGCTGAAGGCATGGCTTTCCACCCCTGCTTCCCCCACCCCCAAGTGCCGAGTGAGGATTCTTCCAGGTGGGGGACACATGCATCGTTCTCCTGGGAGTTTTATCTCCCCCTGCAGGCGGGGTTGCAGAACCGCTGGGCACACCGCTGAGTGGGCAGGCCCACGCAGAGCCCTGGCCAGCTGCCCGGCCCGAGTGACAGCACCCCGAGTGGCCAGTGTTGAGTGTGAAGGCCCCCTGGTGGACTCCGTGGGAGGGGCTTCTGGGCAAGGAGACGGAGCCCCGAGCCCCCCGGGGGTCCTAACTTCTCCCATTTCCACCTGCTGGACGGCAGCCGTGTTGTCCCCTTCATCCCCGGTTACCAGCAGGCAGGCCTGCATGGCTCTGGGAAGGGGCGTTGGTGGTGGTGATGATGTCACAGCCTGGTGTGGTGATTGGGGGTGGGGGAGGGAGGGAGAGTGTGAGTGTGAGTGTGTGTGTGTGTGTGTGAGTGAGAGAGGGACTTGGGCACAAGGCCTACTGTGTCTCAGCCGGTTTCCTCACGCACAGAATGGAGTTACTGATAACGGCTTTCAGGTTCCTTGTGGTAGATGAAATGGCAGAAGTGAGCGCTGGGTCAATGGGATGCTTGTTCCTGATGTTCTTGGCTAAGATCACAGGCCTCAGCCTTGTTAGTTAGCAGCTGGACCACAGGAGTGAGAGAGAAGTGCTGAGTCCCGTGGAGGCCCAAGGCCCGCCCAAGTGAGGTGGTCAGGGTAGGCTTCTTGGAGGAGGTGTCTCGTGAATCAGGCCCGAAAGGCGTTGGGGACATGGTGGCAGGGCCTGCCCTTGTGCAGAGAGGGCAGGTGGTGGGGGATCTGGGAAGGGCAAGTCAGGGTGGGGGTGGGGATGGAGGGCAGCTGGCCCAGGGGAGGAGTAGGTGAGGTGGGCAGAGAGAAAGCACAACAGTTGGCTCTAAAAGGCAGCAGGGGCTTCTGTCTGTCCAAGAGGATGCCTGGGGCTGGGCAGGATGCACGGCTCCTCCCCGTAGTCGCCTCATGCTCATGCTTTTGGGAGGTTGGGTGCTGATCCCGGTGACGAAGCCCCTTGCTGGCAGGGTGTGCTGAGCCCCTGGGCATGAAGGACGGCACCATCCCTGATAAGCAGATCACGGCCTCCAGCATCTACAGGACTTGGGGCCTGAATGCCTTCAGCTGGTATCCCTTCTACGCGCGGCTGGACAAGCAGGGCAAGTTCAACGCCTGGACTGCCCAGACCAATGATGCCTCTGAATGGCTGCAGGTGGGTCGGGACGCGGGGCTGCGAGGCTGGGGTTGGGTGGGAGCCACGGGGCTGCTGATCTTTGACCTCCGCCCAGCTGGGGCTCCTGTGCCCCAACAGGGAGTGTATGAAAATCCTTGTTCTTCTTCAGCTTTGTTTTTTCTCCTCCCACGTGCCCCACCTTCTGATTCTGCAACTGGGGAGGGGGAGGGTGGGGGAACTCAGGGCTGTTTCCACCAAGACAAGGCCCCAAGCCCCATGCGGAGAAAGGGGTGGGGTGTGTGTGTAGCGGTCGAGCCCTGACCACCAGCTGCCACAAGGTGACAAGGCTGGCCCGGTGTCTGAGAATACACCATGGGACAACCCTTGGATTTCATGAAATTGGGAACCAGGAGAGTCACAGAAAACCGGCGCGTCTGCTGATCTTGTAGACGAGGGAACCGTGTTGGCAGGGCGAGGATTTGCCGGGGCCCCACCTGCTCGTTGGCATAAAGTCGGGTGTGCAAGCCGGGTCTTGAGACTGCCCGTCCAGGGCAGCTGGCAGGCTCCCCAGGGTGGTAGGGACTGGGGGCAGGAGGCTCGTCTCGAGGCCGCCAGTTGGCATTAGGCTGCGGAGCCGGGTTCCGTGAGGAGCTGCCTGCATTTGGACTCCTTCGAGATTCATGCCAGGCTGCGGACACCCTGCAGGACACCTCAGGAGCCGCTCCAGTGTCTCTCCTGTCCTTGTTCTCATCATACCGGGGGTGGGGTGGGGATTGGCTGCGGGTTGGCTCTGCGCTCGAGCTTGACTGCAGTGAAGTGTGTGACAGAGTCTGACCAAGTAGGTGATGTGACTTACGTCCGTTGTATAGATGAGAAGCTTGTGCCAAAGGCAGTAGCTTCCCCCAAACTAGAAGTCGTGCCCCGGCCTGTCTGCCTTTCCCACCTTACTGCGGAGAACGGTCTACACAAAGAAAACGTGGTTGATTTTCCCTGTAGGTTGACCTGGGCTCCCAGAGGCGAGTGACCGGCGTCATTACGCAGGGGGCCCGAGACTTTGGCCACATCCAGTACGTGGCAGCCTACAAAGTGGCCTACAGTAACGACAGCACGAACTGGGCCGAGTACAGGGACCAGGGGGCCGTCGACACCAGGGTGAGTGTCCGGCCGGCTGACCTGTCACCCCTCCAGGGGTGCACTTCGAGGCTGGCCGGAGGCTCTGAGGGCGGGGGCGGGGGGCTGGCCCTGGGGCCCTCCTGACGCCCCCTCTGCCTCCAGATCTTCCCTGGCAACTTGGACAATAACTCGCACAAGAAGAACATGTTCGAGGTGCCCTTCGTGGCTCGCTTTGTGCGCATCCTGCCCGTCGCCTGGCACAACCGCATCACCCTGCGTGTGGAGCTGCTGGGCTGCTAGTGGTCGGCCTGGCCGGAGTGACCGCAAGGGCCCTGGGGCGCCTGCCCCTTACCTGGTCCTCCTGGCCTTCTGTTGGCCTGCTGCCTCCTCCACCCCACCTCCTGATTGTCGGCGACAGGGGGTGGGGGTTTCAGCCACCTCTCCTTCCTGCCTTCCCACCCCCTCCTCCCCCTCCCTCCTCCCCTCCCACGTGGCCCTGGCACCCACCCCTCCTGCCATCCCGTTCTCTTAGGCGCTGTGGGAGTTGAGTAGGTCTGGGATGGACAGGGAAGGGTGGAGTAGGGAGTGTGTGTGTGGGGGGTTACCTGCACCTCCCCGGATCCTGGTTCTAGTCTCTTGTGTTTTCCGGACACTCGCTCCCGCACCCCCCGTTCTCACAGCCGCGGAGGAAGGCCCTGAGGCGCCAGGCTGGAGATAACAGTCTCCTGTCCCTCAGCACAATGCTGCCACTCCTGCTGCTGCCACCTGGCCCCTGACGTGTCCCCCCCCTTATCTCCCTGGAGACCTCTCTTGACCCTTGGCCTAAAAAGAGACAGAAGGGGGTGGGGTGGGCTTATGGAGAGATAGGGGTGGAGGTGGGTGGCCTGGGGTGGTACCCTCTGTGCTGGTTCTTTACCCCAGAGTACACAGGCAGCTTCCAGAATATATTTATGTCACCCCCTGGAACTCTTGCTGTGGTTCATCATTGCCCTGTCCACATGGGCTTTGGGCTGGGCTGGTGCCCCCATCCTCCCCCCTCAGTCCTCTCAGAGGCCAGCACGCTCGTGTCACCTGCCAGCTATGGAGAGCTTAACAGCCGGAGAAGGGAGGAGACTCCTGAGGGGTCCCACTTCCAAGTCCCCATGCCAGGCCTCTTCCCCTCGGTTCTCCACCCCCCAGACTCATCCATGCAGCCCTGGGGCCCATAGCTGCTGCCCGGTGAGGGGCTCAGGGGGCGCCTGGCACAGAGGCTGTCTCCATGAGTGCCTCTGCCTTCTTCCCACACCAGCACCACGTTGCTAAGGCTGTTGGTTTTCCCCTTTGGCATTTTTCTCTGCATCCGGAGTGGTGGGCTGCAGAAACGACTAGAAGCTCCATGAGCCTGGGCTGCTTTCAGAGCTGTGGGAGGCTCCGGGGTGGGGTGCAGGGTGGGAAGGAAGCAACCAGGGCTCTGCCGAGTGGTCACAAGGCCTCCTGGCTGACCACACTGGTTCCTGGGGGGCTGCTGGCAGGGCGGAAGGGCTGTGGGGCTCGGAAAGCTCCAGGGGTACCTCTCTGCCCTCAGCACCTTGCCCCCTGCAGAGGCCATCAGGAAATAGCCAGTGGGGGGACAGTGCAGGTCAGTGCCCTGGTGATCTGGGAAGGGGACTGGCAGGTGGAGGAGGGACTGACTAGCTGGGAAACTACCCTAGTAGCCCAGGCCTTCGGACACAAGGTGAATTTTCTGGAACAAACTTCGGGAGCCCTGCAGTGATACACAGAGGCGCCTCTTGGCAGCAGATCCTGGCCACGTGGCTGCCAAAGGGAGGGTGTGGCTTTGCTGGAACTCGGTGAGGAAAATTAGTCTGGAAGTGGCTCCTTCCTGAGAGCTGCCCTTGCCAGGGATTCTTAGCGGGGTAGGGACAGAATGAAAGGCCTGGCTGTGGTCTCTGAGTAAACTGGGGATTGGGTCTCCCTGGGGGATCTTTCGGCCCACTCCTTCCCGTTTCAGAGATCTTTTCTGTGGAACTGCATGGATTGTGTCTGGGGTCAGTCTTGCTGGGGGGTTGCTGGTCTCCGGACACCCTTTTGGGAGCATTTCCTAGCCACAACCCTGTTCTGGCCTCTCCTGGGGACTAGCAGACAGTGGGAGAAGCCGCTTTCCCCTGCACCTGTGCTCTGGGATGGCTCCCCCCACCCCCATAATGAACTGCACTCGGGGCCTTGTTAGAACCCAAGGAGTCCCACTTATATGAGGGGAAACAGAGTTTCTCTCCTATCTGTCCGCAATCCCGGTTTGTGGCTTTGAGTGTTTGCTGCGGGCCCGTCTTACCGGCTGTAGTCACAGGTCCCCACCGGGCCCAGGAGCCCTGAGGCCACTCTGGAATGGCCTAAGCCACGCAGGCCCTTCTGCTCATCTCTGTGACCTTGGATGAGTTGGCCATAGTCTTCTGAAAGTCCCCCTCCGGGGAGCCTGGGGTCCTCACTGCTGACCCTCCCCCTGGGCAGCCTCCCCCACTCCCACACGCGTTCACCATCTTCTCCCCAAATTTGCTTTTTTGTTCCTGTCTGGGGAGCCAGTACTGAGTTTCCACCTGCTGGTGCATGAAACTTGGGTTGCTGGAGCAAAGCTGCCCTGCCCTGTGGTCCCTCTCCCTTCCCCTGTGGCTCTCAGCCCTGGAACCCCTCCACCCACCTCTCCCAGGAGTTTGGTCTGTTTCTGGTCTAAATGGGGTGGAGTGATGCGTTCAAGGTCTCAAGTTGGAAAACCTGAGTTCACATCTTGGCTCCAAGCGGCCTTACGCAATTTACTTAAATCTCTCTGGGCCCCAATTCCTTCATCTGTAAAATGGAAATAACAGGACCGGCTCCGTGGCCTTGTGGGGACTAATGGAGAAGAGGCCCGGATGCAAAGCCTGGCTCGTTGGAGGCCTCAACCACGGGTCACGTCATCATCGGAGATGCTTGCAAGAGTTTCCTTGGTAGTACTTGAGTCTTACTTCTCCTTCAGTCCATCTCCACGCGGAGGTCAGTCTCTCCTCTCCATGGAGGAAACTGTACTGGCTCCCTGACGCCTGGCGTTTGCTTCGGCCACAGTGTACCTTCTAGTTCCCTGCAGCTCTTTGTGCTCTGATGTGCTCCTGGCTCTTGTGTAACACACACACACACGTACATATGCACACACATATGCATTCAGGCTTTTTGAAGCGTGTTTAGGAATAGATTCTGCACTCAGTGACCTGTGACCCTTCTCCCGGCCAGGGTTGTAGGACCTCTAGGCTTTTCTGCTGAGGCAAACTGTCCAGCCCAGGACCCCTGTTGACCAGGGTGGACACAAAACACCCTGTCCAAACAAGTCCTGGGAGGTGGTGCCTGCCTGATGGCTGGACAGACAGATGTCAGGATTATAAGGGAGGGCCCTGTTCCTGTTGGAGTACCAGTTAGAAGCCTGGTTGCCCCTGCTGGCTGCTGGGAGCACCCCTCACTTTGCCTTCCCTTCCCCCCAGACCACTGCTTCAAGCCCTTCCTACTAGGGTCAGCATCCTTGTGCCTGACTGAGTTAACAGTCGTTCTGGGAATTTCATGATGGCTAAACTCACGGGCAGGAGGGAGGTCAGCGCCCCCTTACCTTATGCGGGGGTAAACGTACAGAACGTTTACCCTTCCTGCTCCAGAAAGTGGGGGGCAGCCATAGCCCACCTGCAGAGTGGAGAGGGGCTCCCCCCCGTTTAGTCCCACCGTTTTTGGTAAACTAGAGTGCTCTAATGGGACCCTCAATAACGCACCTCTTCCATCTCCCACTCACCCCTCTCCCAAGATGTGACAGCAGCTCCTGGACATTCATTCCCTTTACGGCGCGGCTAGCATCTCAGAGTTGGAGCCAAGTCGGCAGCAACTCTTCCCTTTGGGCCCAGCCCTTGGAGGGAAAGGGGCGTGTGTTCCTTTAAGGGGCTGGCCCGGCGGGAACGCGGGGGTTTGTCCGCAACCGCTTCCTCTCAGGCGATTCAAGAACCCCCAAATCCGCCCGCTTCCTAGAACCCGGACAGTCTTGGGCTGGAGGCGCTCCAGCCGTCCAAAGCCGCCTGGGGACGGTACGTAGCTCGGGGGTGGCCGGGCTCCTGGCCCTGCGGACCGTGTTCCCCTTCCCCGCTTTGGGTCTCCTGCGGGGCCCCACGTCTCCCAGGGTAGGGTCGGGGAAGTGGGCAGGAGGAGCGCGCTGGGCACTGCGGGGCTGGGGCGGAGCTGGGTTGTGATCGCCCCTGGGGCGCGCCCGGGGCGCGAGTTCGGGGGTGGGGGGAGCAGCGTCCGGGCGCGGGCCGACTTGCGCTGGACCCCTGGGCGCGCCATCGGGAGGCACATCCCCAGCGAAATCCGATGCCGCTGAGACCACCGCCAGGTCCAGCGGCTTTGCCAGCGGGGCCCGCCGGATCCCTGCCCGTCTCGTGCCGTCTGGGTCCTGCAGCCTCCGGCACGGTGCGCGGCAGGCCGCGCTCTGCCCCGCGGCATGTGTCGGGTGCTCTGGGGTCCACGGGAGCCCGGGGGTGGGGGTTGGGGGCAACCCGCGGGGCGGCTGGCGGGCCGACCTGCGCCTCTTGGTCTCTGCCGCCCCCTCGGCGGTCCCACGGAAAGCGCAAAGGATGCCCGGGGGTTTCAGGCCTCCGTTCGGGGGGTTTCTGCCTTAGGCAGCGTGACCAGAGGCGCAGAGGGAGGGCGGCGAGCAGCGCTCTGGGTAGGAGATGGGGTCGCTCAGGGAGGCATTTAGGGCCGGTGGGCGGCCAGGAAGGAAACAGCGCGGGCGCTTGGACCCAGCTCTGTCACCAACTCGCAGGAAGGCCCCAGCAGTCTGTGTGACCCGGCCTGGACCGCCCAGCACCGGGTGCCCAGCGCGGACCCCCGGGAGAGCCTCTGCTCTCTGCAGCAGGGGGAGGTGATTGAGAAGCGCCCTGGCCTCCTTCCCGCGGCCCTGCGTGGGCCAGCGGGCTGGGAATGCTGATAGGAAACACCTCCAGCTTCCACTTTCCGGGGGCCGCAGGTTTCAAAGGCCCCTGTAAGCCTTGTCTAAGCAGGGGGCACCGAAGTCAAATTTCTCCTCGGGAGCCGGGGCTTGTGGAAACCTGGAGGGCAATGCTGCCCCCTGCTGGTGGAGGGGGAACTCTACTTTCCGCCGCGCAAGTGAGAGCTTGGGGGGGCTCCATCTTCCTTCCATGTAGGCGTTCCCCTTACTCTGCTGTGGGGAGGGGTCCCGAGGAAAGTGGTGCTGGGAAAAGCAAAGGATGGGCGGTCAGGAATTTTCTCTAACCTCTGCCTGTTTACCAAAGATAAAGCTTTGGATACTTCACTCACCTCCGTGCCCTTGGCCTCCGTTTCCCCAGCTGTAAGGAGAAGGCGATGGTGGCTGCTTTCTCTCCTTGGCAGTGAGAGGGGAGAAAGATTCACCGAAATAAGGGGAGGCTGCACTTTTTACAATAGTAATAACCGCTTAGATTTTGTGAGTGCCTGCCCTCTTGCCAGGCAGCTAAGGGCTCTGCAGACGGTCTCTCCCTTCGTTTTTATAGAACTCCTTTCTGGTTAGAATTATTGTGACCCCCATCTTACAGATGAGGAAAGCGGAGCTCAGTGACTTGCCCGCTGATACACTGTTAGTAACTGGGGGAACCCAAACCGAATCCCGGTGGCCTGATTCTAGAATCCGAAATCTGCCACTCTGCTCTTCTGCCAATACATATTAGCACCTGTTTGGGGGAACATCTGCTATGTGTTGGAGCTGGACATAATTCACCTTATATGATCCTCAGCCCTAGAGTGAGGTTCTAGTGTCCATCCTTCCCCCATCCTCCCCAGCCGAGGTCATGGAGGCACAGAGAGGTTGAGTAACTTGATCACGGTCACTCAGGGTGCAGCTGTGTCTTTGCCCAGGCAAAGCTCCAGCTGATTTGGGGGAGCCTCCTACAGCCACCAGGGTAGCCAGGGTCGGGAGCCCAGGCTGTCCATTGCTTGCCTGAGTGGTAGTGGTTAGCATTTGCCGAACATGCAGGGTGGTCATTGTCTTTAACCCCTGAGTTTCCCTATTAGTCTGCTCAGGAGACCAGGAAACTTCTGTTCCGGGAAGTGAAGTCAGCCAGCTGGCAGGTGGCAAGTCTAGCTGGCTGTCTCAGGCTTTGTGGGCTGCACTCCTGTCAGAGAGGGCTGGGAGAGGAGGGCCAGTTTCCACCTGGGTGGGAGCTCCTGGACACAGGGCTGATCTTTCCTTCAGGACTCACTTTGTTTTTCTTGGCACCCCTCCCCTCATTCTCAGGTTGCATGACTGCTGGGGATAGCATCCAGCAAAGAGAGGTGTCACCAGATCACACCTCTCCATTTGTGGGAGGGGTTTGTTGGTTTAAGTAGGGTCCACCCCAAGGTGGGGCTCTAACTCCCGACCCTGAGATCAAGAGCCCCACGCTTCACTGACTGAGCCAGCTGGGCACCCCTCGCAGTAGTGTTAATAAACCAGAGAGTAGACCTAGGTGGGTGTCCAGAGTGGAGAGGGGCCGAAAGTGATGGAGAACTAGGGCTATTTTGGGGTGCCTGGGGGTGGGCTCAGTCGGTTAAGTGTCTGCCTGCAGCTCAGGTCATGATCTCAGGGTCCTGGGATCGAGCCCTGCACCAGGCTCCCTGCTCAGTGTACAGTTTGCTTGTCCCTCTCCTTCCCCCCCTCCACTCGTGCTCTCTAAAAATCTTAAAAAAAAAAAAAAAAAAAGCAAGAACTAGGGCTGCCTTTAGCTGGAAAGGAGAAGCCAGGAGGAGGACATGCCCTGGAGCTAAGGGTGGAAGATTGCCAGAATGGTTCTTTTAGAATGTAAATCAGATTCCGGGCCATCCTCCCCAGAAAGGCCCCCCCCCCCAAGGTCTTCCGTTCAGCGCCGCACCTGGTCCTGTGCCTACGGCCCGGACATCATTTCCTGCCTCCCTCCCTCTTCCTCCTCATTGGACTTGAAGCCGTTCCTGCCTTTGCAGTTGCCGTTTCCCCAGAATTCTCAAAGCTCACACCCTCAGTTGGTCTCCTTCTCAGGGAGGTCTTCCAGATCCACCCTGTCTCCGGGAGCACCCCTCCCCTGCTTCAGCCTCTTGCAACATCCTCTCTCACTTGCAACACTTTGACCACATGGATGTCCCATATCCTATTTGCTGTCCGTTTCCCTCCCTGGAATGGGAGCTCTGGCAACTTCTGATTTGCATCCTGCATGGGAACTATGCCTGGCCCGTGGCGGATGCAGGATAAATACTTGCTGAGTGAATGAGGCCACATTCCAGCTCCTTCATCTATTTCCTTTTTTTTTTTTTTTAAGATTTTATTTATTTGACAGAGATAGAGACAGCCAGCAAAAGAGGGAACACAAGCAGGGGGAGTGGGAGAGGAAGAAGCAGGCTTCCAACGGAGGAGCCTGATGTGGGGCTCGATCCCAGAACTCCGGGATCACGCCCTGAGCCGAAGGCAGACACTTAACGACTGAGCCACCTAGGCGCCCCCCTTCATCTATTTTCTGGGTAACCTTAGCCATGCAACTTAGCATTTCTTTTCTTCTTAAAGATTTTAATTATTTTTTGAGAGAGCGAGAGAGCGCGCGCCTGTGCACGCACGTGAGTGGGGGGAGGGGCAGAGGGAGAGAACCTCAAGCAGACTCCCCGCTGAGTGTGGAGTTGGACACAGGGTTCGATCCCGTGACTCGGAAATCACGACCTGAGCTGAAACCGAGGGTTGGCCGTCCCACTGATTGAGCCACCCAGGCACCCCCGCAACTTAGCGTTTCTGAGCCTCATTTTCCTTGTTTGTACAAGGGGGATAAAAATTCTGACGTTGTGAAACCCGCAGACAATGACATTGTGCAAGTGCATGGACAAGCGGAGGGCAGGCCTTCTCTAGGACAGATCCTTATGGGGTTTGGCTGAAGAGTTTACAAGAGAGTCCTGCCGCTGCGGTCTCGGCCATGTGACCTTCGGACGCTGGCTTCATGTCTTTGTGCCTCTGTTTACCTGTGGATTAATTGGGGAGAATAAAATTCTTGCTGACCGGGGTGGGAGGGGTTCTTGGAAGGGTCAGGGGAGCTGCTAGACAGGGAAGCCCTTTAAAACAGAGGTTATGAATGTGTGCTGGGGTCTTGGAGGCTGGGAAGGGGTGCCTAGGAGCTCGCTGGAGGACCCAGAAGGTGCTCCAGCCTTTCCTGGCTCAGTGCATGTTTCTAGAGGATGAATGACCTCATCCACGATTGGTAAGAACAGTGGGGGACTGAGGTCAGTGTATCATGGAATAGCGTTAGGCCAGTGATTTTTCTCAGCGTGCTGACGTACTGGAGCGACTGTAACAGGGTCTCTCACAAGCAAAGAGCAGGCGTTAGCAAGCTGTGGACTGTAAGATAAATGCCGACGGTCCTGCCGAAAAGTACACATATGAATGTCTATGATCCGGTCTGTTGCTGTTGAGTGTGCAAAACTCAGGAACCAGATAGATTTGGATCATGCAGCATCCCTACCTACCAAATTGTCCCACCTCTCAGGATCCAAACTCGCACCATCTCAAGGACACAATGGATTTGCGGAGAGAGGGGTCCCTATATGGCAGCTTCACGCAACGTTTTCGGGTAAGCGTAGCAATCAGAGGATGACACTGCAAAGCCATTAACTTGGAGTTTAAAAAAAAAAAAATTGAAAGAGATGGCTCCACCCTGGGTCAGATTCTTAATTTTGGCAAATGTGGTTTCTCTGGAATCCAAGGCCCCCAAAAACCTACATCTCAAAGGAGGAAGCCCTTGCCCGGGTGGTGAAGGCTGCGAAGGGCTGATAGGGCGTTGGTGCCAAGGTCAGTGGAGAGTTCACGGTGCTGGTGTTTGTTTAGGAGGACTCTGCCTGGTTTTGTGAACACTCTGGGTACAAAGCCGCATAGGTTTTAAGTTATCTGTCCCAGCCTTATTTCCCCTCACCTTATTTAATGCGAAAGTACACATTTTTTTCAGGCACCCAAGTATCACTTTGTGGCAGAAACACCTCCGTTTGATCATCCCAGGGAAGCCCTTTCTCACTGGGGGGCATCGGGGCTGCGAGGAGCTGCTGTGAGGCAGGGCACACGGCAGACGGGGACTGGCCAGCCCTACGCAGCCAGAGGCTGCGGGTGCCCAGGGACACAGTGGGGCCTGTGACAACCAGGTCCGTACCAACAGCCTCTGTCCTCGTTCCACTTCCTTCCTGGTTCCAGACGTGGGACCTCAAGGAAGGGAAAGGAAACTCTCCTAGGAGGTCCTGCTGTGTGCCAGGCCCTGAGCTGTGTGCTTGGCATGTCACTTCCCTGAATTTGACATGGCCATTCTGGGCTTTAGAGCCAGAGTGGGTTTAGATCCCAGCTCTGCCATGTCCTCGCTGGATGACCTCGGGCCGATGATTTAATCTCTGTGCCTTGGTCTTCCCAGCTGTAAAATGAGGCTACTAAGAGGTTCCACCTGCAGGGCTTGTGTTCAGGAGTCAATGAGCTCGTAAGTGCTCGTTAAACTCAGCCGTTAGTACTTTTGTGCCAATGAGGCCAGTCCAAGTGAGGCTCCCCAGCTGGGTTCACAAAGAGACCCAAACGGGGCGGCTTAAGAACGCTAGGACTTTGTTTCTCTCATGGTACAGTGCAGATGGGGGAGGTCCAGGGCTGGTGGGACATCTGTGAGACTATGGTGACTCCTCTGGTCGCCAGCAGGTGGAGGGAAGGAATCCCAGGAAACGGTATCCCTAACTGTTTTGACCCAAGAGCTGCGTGGGGCGCGTGTTATCGCTGCCATTGTCCAGCACGGAGCCCCAGGGCCCCTCCTCGCTGCAGAGGGAGGCAGGAATTACAGCTTTCTGCTGGCCGGTCATCACCTTTCTAGAACCACGTTAGGGTAGGAGAGAAGTAGAACACTCGGGTGAAACATAGGTCAGGGGATTTTAATGAAGTTCATTCCGCAAGTGAGGAAACCTGGCTGGAATCACACAGCTTGTAAGTAGTGGAGATGGGGTTTGAACCCAGATCCTCCTACCCCCAAACCTGTTAGGTTGCCCAGATTTAAGTCCCTGTGAGGCTTTATGGGGGTCACCTGGGGACGCTTCTTAGCCAAGAAGCGAGACCTCAGAAGGGCAGTGTCCTGCAGTGCTTGGCACAGAGGGCAGCTGTGGGCCTCAGGATCTCCGCAAAGGGGTTTAGGAGGGCAGCGGATTCTGTCGACTTCCTCCATATTTGCTCCTTCCTCTCCAGCAGGGGCTCCTAACGGTTGTGAAAACAAGAAGGTTCCCTGCTCAATCCCACTGCCCTTCCTTACAGATTCCATGCTTTCCTTTTTCTTTTTAAAGTTTGTGAGAGAGAGAGCGCGCGCGCACATGAGCGGGGGGGGGGGGGGTTTGGTAGAGGGAGAAGGAAAAGCAGACCCCCTACCTAGCGGGAGCCTGATGTGGGGCTTGATTCCAGGACCCCAAGATCACGATCTGAGCCAAAGTCAGACACTTAACCGACTGAGCTCCCCAGGCGCCCCATTTCTTTTTCTTTTCCCTTCCCTCCCTTCTCCCTCCTTTTGCTGTTCTTTCCCATTCTGGTTTACATACAACAGGCATTCACGGGGCCACAGCCTTACAATCATAGCAAAAGGGCAGTTCTCCTGTTGTTTGTCCATTTTAAATTACACCCTAGGCAGTGTTTCCACGTTGCTGCATGATAATCATAGTCATATTTCCAGATGCCCGCTGTGCCCTGGCCTTTACTGCCCCACTGTCCCCCTTCAACACAGCCCCTGGAAGGGTGTTTCTGAGAGGTTCTTCTGACCCTGTGGCTCCTCTGTTTACAGCCGTCACTGGCACCCCAGGGCCTTCGGGACAAAGGAGAGGGAAAAGCCTGAGCTGGAGACCCAAGGGCATCTAGACGCTGGACCGGCTGACCCCTCTCATGGCCTCTCCCCTGGGTCAGCCAGGGTTTCAGCAAGAATTCACCCTGGGTGTTTCCAATAAAGAGGCTCTAATTAGGAAGGAAAGGCTGGCTTCTAGAGTGGGGATGGGAGGCAATGCAGAAGGGAGAAGACAGAAGCAATGGCAGGCTCTCCCCCCAGGCCTGGGGTGGGGGGTGTGGGTGGGAAGGGGAAGAAAGAGTGTTACACAGCCCAGGAGAGCAGGTGCTGGGGAGAGGAGCCAGCAGCAGGGCTGTGGTCACCAGGGGGACGCAGCTTCTCCTTCTTCCCGCCCCCATCCTGTGGGTGCCTCCCGTTGGAAGCCAGAGGCCAGGGTGCCCGGAGAAGCGAGAAGCGTCCCTGGGACCAGAGCAGAGAGAAGCACAGATAGAGAACTTCCAGCACATTCCCAGCCCCCCACATGCTCCCTTTGGCCTCTGGGCCTTTGCATTTGCCGGTCCCCTGCTTGGCCCACCCAGTGCCCTTTCCACCCGGCTAACCCGTTTTCAGTCTTGTTTCCTGCTCCTTTTCTCTACCCCACCTCTATACTCCCCACACAGCGTCGTGACTCTGCCCCCTCTCTGCATCGAGTTCTTCCAAGGCTGCTGGTCTTTTAAATCCTTAAGGGCTCAGCAAATGGCAATGAGCAGGGCGGGGCAAAGGTGAGGGGGAGGTGAGTGAGGCCTTAGCCTTGGGAGCCAAATACACGAGAGGAGGGGGGGTGTGTGCACCAAAAAAACTCAATCATCGAGGTATAATATTTAAATGCAATATTTAAAAAAACCAAATAAACGCACTCCAGCCCAAGGGCTAGCTGCCTATTTTATTTGTGTGTCCACAGAAACTGGAATGGCCCCCAGAAGTGCTCTAAGCACGGCATTTAACATTTTTTTTGACCTTGACTCAGGATAAATCAATCTGTGAACTCCCCGTCACCCCCGGAGACCTCTTTAGACCTCTCGGGACTGAAACGAAAGCTCAACAACGCAGGCGTCCTCTCACTAAACATGAATACACCCTGAGATTTTCTAGTCTAGTCTAGGCTCTTCCGTGTCATTAAGAAAATGCTGCTCACAATCTTTCAAATCCAAGCGTGCCATCTGAAAACTCGATACCGCCTTCTCACCCTGTGTAATTTTCTCCGAGGACGTCGTGCCTCCTCCTAACCCCTCCCTTGGCTTTGTTGGCTCGCTTCTGGCCCATCTTGCCTGTGGGATGCGGTTCCCCAGAGGGCAGGACCTGGGCTCGCTCCCCTCTGTCTCCTCTGCTGTGAGATCAGGGCCTGCGGGGGGAGGGGGGGCGGTACAGAAGATGCTATGTAATGATCTGTTGAGTGAGTGAGTGGGTGCTGGAACCCAAGGACCCTCGGGCCCCCTGCAGCAGGCTTCTCTTACTGGCTTGTTTTTCTTCTCTTGCCAGCCTGCCCCAGGCTCCCGTCTTACCCCGGACACCCTGGCGCTGCAGCCGTGCCTGGCGCCATGGGCCCGCTGCTGCTGGTCCTGCTGTACCCCCTGCCCTGCGTCTCTGGGCTGCCTTTCTACAACGGCTTCTACTACTCCAACAATCCCAACGGCTGGAACCTGGGCAACGGCCACGGTGAAGGTGGGCGGCCTCCTGGCTCTGGCTCTATGCTCCCCGGGGTGACCAGGACCTCGCCTGGCTCCTGTTCTGATATGCAGGTTCCAGGTCGGGACAGGGGACAGACAGGGCGTGGAGCCAGCAGCCCCTTCCCTTCCTGGGCCCTTGCAATGGACTGGGCTCATTTCTGAGATGAGTGCAAGGGATGGTTCAGTTACTCAGTGTTTGCTAGTCCCCCGGGCTTGGAGTGGTCAGAGCCAGAGGCACATAAAGACAATCAGCTGTGCACTTAGGGACACTCCCAGAGCCCTGCCAGTTTTCCAAGATCCAACTGCAGTGGGACCTCCCCGGTGTCCCCAGTGGAAAGGGGGTTTGGGATTAGATAGATGAGTTTGAATCTTAATTTTGCCACTTAGTAGCTGCATGGCTTTGGGCAGGTGACTTGGGGGGGAGGGGCAGAAGGGGAGAGAGAGAGAATCCTAAGCAGGCTCCATGCTCAGCATCGAGCCCGACTCAGGCTGGATCTCACGACCCTGAGATCATGACCTCAGCCGAAATCAGGAGTCGGATGCTTAACCGACTGAGCCACCCAGGCGCCTCTGGGCAGGTGACTTTGTAGTTGGCAGTTGTGCACCCACTATGCGTCAGGCATGCTTCTAGGTGCCTTCCGTACGTTGTCTCATACGATCCTCGCAAAAGCCCTGGCACACAAGCAAGGTTCCCAACCAGCACAATGAGGGCACCCACCAGGCCACGCTGGTGGCGGCCACCCCCGCAGCCCCGAAAGCAGATACTATGGATTATTTCAGTTCATGGATGAGGAACCCGAAGCTTGGAGTTGAGCCAGCCTCCCAGGGCGCACAGATCGTAAGCACCTGTGCCAAGATTTGTTTGTGGCCGGACTGAGAACGCAGCCCACCTGGCCATGATGCGAGCCTCCCTCAGGCTCTCAGGGAGAAGGTGTTCCTTGCCTCTCCCGGTGTCCCATGGCTACTGATGGACCTGAGTCGCTCCCATCTGCCTCTGGGTCACATTTCCCTCGGCCCCCTCACTAAGAAGATACGTGTGACTGCAATCCTTAATTTAGTCCTCTTTCTCTGCCATAGAAGGCAACTTTCTATGGGCCAGGGATTAGGACCTGGCTCTCTCGGGGCGCCCTTATTTGGCCTCCCACCTTCCTTTCCCCCCAGAATTTGTTTTGTTAGACACTCACGACTTCAACGAGTTTCACGGAAACTTAAAGACTTAAACTTTCTACCCATAGTTTCACCACTTTCCCTTCAGTCCCTGAATACGTGCGAGCAAAATCACAAATGATCCCCCCCACCTGGGGGAACCGTTGCCAACATGTCAGGTGGGGCCCTCTAGCCTTTGATAGAGGGGGCTCTCCCTGTCACTTCACAGAATACAGTTTTTCCAAGGTCACTGAGTGGGTATCTAGCTGCCAGGTTCTTTTACTCGTCTGTATAGTGTTGGTCATACGGAGGTGTTAGGATTTAGCCCAATATTCTCATTGTCTTCGGGGTAAAGCTTCGAACACGGCTTTACGAACGAGCATCGGGGGAAAACAAAGGACGTCGTAGCCGCTCCATGATAGGCCTGCCTCACGTCTGTTGAGCTTTTTCCAGACGCCCCACCTTACCTGATTTGAGCCGCAGCACAGCCCACTGTGGCTACCGATGGGACCCCATTCTACAAATAAGGAAAGTGGTTTGGAGAGTCAGCCGATTTCTCTGGACTCGACTAGACTTGCGGAAAGTTGGAGCCAAGATTCCAGCTTCTCTGACTCCAGGCCTGTGGTCCCAAACCTCTGTGCCTACTGCCTGTCCGGAACAGCCTTCTCCAACTTCAGTGACCGGCAACGTCACCTGGAAAGCCGTTCAAACACTGATCACGGGGCTTTACCCCCAGAGTTTTTGATTCAGGGGGTCTGGGGTGGGGCCTGGGAGTTTGCATTTCTGACAAGTTCCCAGTGCTGCTGCTGCTGCTGGCTCAGGGACCCCCGTTTGAGAACCACGGCACCAGAGCACCTGGCTTTTTCAGCATGGAGCCCCAGCAGGGAGCCTCCTGTTTGCTGCTTACCCCGGAGAACGACTGTCCTCCCCTACCCTGTGTCCCTCCAAGGGTCTAAGTCCGGGCCCAAGAGCATGAGGTAGTAAGACCTGTGTCGGGGGTCTCAAGTTACAGATGAGCCAGCCTTAGCCATACCTGGTTCTTGGTGCCACTGTGGGGGGCTCTGTGTTTATTTGTACCCAGGAGCCCTGCGTGTACATAGTCTTGTGTAGAAGTCCTCACCTCATCTCACCTGCGTTGCTAGGTATTTGGGGAGCATCAGGGGGAACGGTTGGACAGAAAGGGCAAGCTGTGCTCTCCCGTGGCCAGCGTGGTAGGGAAGGACCCTCGGGGAGAGCTGAGTCCTAGCCCGCCACCTGCTAAGCGAGAAGCCTGCCACATCAGGTCGCTTCTTACGCACAACAAACTGAATGGCTTAAGACAACAGCCTTTTTGGTGTTTTTTGGTTTTGTTTTGTTTGTTTGTTTTGTTGTTTGAATTGTGATTCCACGGGTCAGCATTCTGGGGCTGCCTTCCATGTCCTTGGTCCTGGCTGTGCTCACTCAGTTGATGGTGCCTGCGGCCGGTAGGACGGGTCAGCTGGGGGCTGGTTGGCCCAGGATGGCCCCAGCTGCGAGGGCTTGTCTCTGGTCCCTGTGGGCTCTCCTTCTCCAGCATGTGAGCCCAGGCTCGTTGTCGTGGGAGTGGACCCAGACTCTGAGCAGGCACAGGGGAAGAGTCACTTCTGTCATGTTCATTTGGTCAAAGCAAGTGGCAGGGCCAGCATGGATTCAAGGGGGAGGGGAAATAGTGTCCCTTCTGGATAGGAGATGCAAGGTCATGGTGCAGAGCGTGTGGATACAGACAGGGGTGCAGCATATGGCCGTTCTTGCAATGGGTAACTTCCGAGCCTGGCGGGGGCTGGGGATGAGCTGGGGGTGGCCCTTGCAGGGGCACAGATGCGCTGGAACACATCCCCATCAGCATCCTACCTCTCTCCCAGGCATTTTCAATGGGGTGAAGCTGGTGGTAGAGACGCCCGAGGAGACCCTGTTCTCCCACCGAGGGGCCAACGCAACCCTGCCCTGCCGCTACCACTACGAGCCGGCCCTGCTGTCCCCGAGGCCCGTGCGCGTCAAATGGTGGAAGCTGTCGGAGAATGGGGCCCCGGAGCAGGACGTGCTGGTGGCCATTGGGCCGAGGCACCGCTCCTTTGGAGACTACCGGGGCCGGGTGCGCCTGCGGCGGGACGGGGAGCGCCAAGTGTCGCTGCAGATCCGCGGCTTGAGGCTGGAGGACTCCGGGCGTTACCGCTGTGAGGTCATTGATGGGCTGGAGGACGAGAGCGGCCTGGTGGAGCTGGAGCTGCGGGGTGAGGCCCCAAGAGGTGGGGGCATGTGGGGGCCTGGGCCACGGGGAGAGAGGGCCCCGAGAAACTTTCTAGAACTCTGTGCTTTCGACAGCCATGCAGTCCTCAAAACCACCCCACGGGGAAACTACTGCTCTCATCGCCCCATTTTACAGATGTGGAAACAGAGGCACAGGAAGGTCAAGTAACTTCCTAAGGTCACACTGCCCATAGATGGCAGAGTAGGAGTTTGACCCCAGGTAGTCGGGCTCCAGGACGCACTACTCCCTCTGGCTCACACCTTGTTCAGAGCGAGGAAAACAGGAGCTGAGACTCCAGCGGAGTCGGCGGCAGCACAAACCAAGTGTGCGTGGGAGGAGTGGTGGGCACCGGGGCACGTGGCTGAGCCGTCGTCCTGGCCCAAAGGAGTGCCCTGCTCAGGCCCAGAAGCAGACCCCACGCAGCCAGGTTTTCTGATTTGACAAGAGAAGCATATACTTTTATGTGAAATCTCTGGATTTTTCTGTAAAAATCTTCTAATGAAAAAAACAACAACAGTCAACTCAGTGTTGTCTAAACCACCAGGGCCTGCGCTCCAGACCTTGTGTGTGGGCTCCCGGGGGCAATCGCTAGGGGCTGTTACCTCCTCTGTCTCTAGGACGGGCTGTGTGTCCTCATACCTCCCCTACCTGCGAGGGAGGCAGCTGGGATGTGTAGAGAGGACCATGTCCTGGCTCCATACCCACCCCAGCTGGGCTGCCCGGGGTAGACGCCTCATCCCCTTGGAGCTCCCGTCCCCTGCAGTGTGAAATGAGGGCCTCGTCTGCCTCCTTGTGAGGAGATGAGGATAAAAGGCAAGTCAGGGACCTTTATCATCAGCATCCACCTGTCTAGTCCAGATGGCGGCCAGAGGGGTCACAGTCCTCATCCCTGATGTTGAGTATGACGGGAATGGGAGGGTGCCTGTGTGGTCAGGTGAGAGCCCTCTATCAGGTCACACAGATGGCTCTCTGTGTCCTCACGTGGTGGAAGGAGTGAGCGACCTCTGTGGGAGACGCTAATCTCATTCACAAGAGTGCCACCCTCGCGACCTAAGTACCTCCTAAAAGCCCCACCTCCACAGACCATCACATTAGTTCAACACCAGTTAGGGGGGCACACTGAGACCACGGCACTGGGTTCTTGCAACAGCCCTGTGAATTCGGGGGTGTTCCCATTCTGTAGTTGGGGACATTAATTGGGTGATTCATTCATGACCTTAACATGGTTTCTGAGTGCTGCTGTGTGCCAGCCTCGTCCCAGGAGGGTGGTGGAGAGCAGACATAGACTCTGCTTCGGACCCGGACAGGAGATGACAGGTTTGCTTCTGTGAGGGACTCTGTGTGTGTGTGTGTGTGTGTGTGTGTGTGTGTGTGT
>NW_024425230.1:20136878-20161688 GCF_017311325.1 Ursus maritimus | reverse complement strand
AGTCGGCGGCAGCACAAACCAAGTGTGCGTGGGAGGAGTGGTGGGCACCGGGGCACGTGGCTGAGCCGTCGTCCTGGCCCAAAGGAGTGCCCTGCTCAGGCCCAGAAGCAGACCCCACGCAGCCAGGTTTTCTGATTTGACAAGAGAAGCATATACTTTTATGTGAAATCTCTGGATTTTTCTGTAAAAATCTTCTAATGAAAAAAACAACAACAGTCAACTCAGTGTTGTCTAAACCACCAGGGCCTGCGCTCCAGACCTTGTGTGTGGGCTCCCGGGGGCAATCGCTAGGGGCTGTTACCTCCTCTGTCTCTAGGACGGGCTGTGTGTCCTCATACCTCCCCTACCTGCGAGGGAGGCAGCTGGGATGTGTAGAGAGGACCATGTCCTGGCTCCATACCCACCCCAGCTGGGCTGCCCGGGGTAGACGCCTCATCCCCTTGGAGCTCCCGTCCCCTGCAGTGTGAAATGAGGGCCTCGTCTGCCTCCTTGTGAGGAGATGAGGATAAAAGGCAAGTCAGGGACCTTTATCATCAGCATCCACCTGTCTAGTCCAGATGGCGGCCAGAGGGGTCACAGTCCTCATCCCTGATGTTGAGTATGACGGGAATGGGAGGGTGCCTGTGTGGTCAGGTGAGAGCCCTCTATCAGGTCACACAGATGGCTCTCTGTGTCCTCACGTGGTGGAAGGAGTGAGCGACCTCTGTGGGAGACGCTAATCTCATTCACAAGAGTGCCACCCTCGCGACCTAAGTACCTCCTAAAAGCCCCACCTCCACAGACCATCACATTAGTTCAACACCAGTTAGGGGGGCACACTGAGACCACGGCACTGGGTTCTTGCAACAGCCCTGTGAATTCGGGGGTGTTCCCATTCTGTAGTTGGGGACATTAATTGGGTGATTCATTCATGACCTTAACATGGTTTCTGAGTGCTGCTGTGTGCCAGCCTCGTCCCAGGAGGGTGGTGGAGAGCAGACATAGACTCTGCTTCGGACCCGGACAGGAGATGACAGGTTTGCTTCTGTGAGGGACTCTGTGTGTGTGTGTGTGTGTGTGTGTGTGTGTGTGTGTTGGGGGGAGTATCCTTCCCAGTGGCGTGGGGGGCAGGGACTGGGGTCTCCAGCCCGCTGGGCCCCTGCCGCCCCTTCAGCCCCCTCCTTCCTCCCTCCCCAGGTGTGGTCTTTCCCTACCAGCACCCCCGCGGGCGCTACCAGCTCAACTTCCACGAGGCGCAGCGGGCGTGTGTGGAGCAGGATGCGGTGGTGGCCTCCTTCGAGCAGTTGTTCCGGGCCTGGGAGGAGGGCCTGGACTGGTGCAATGCCGGCTGGCTGCAGGACGCCTCGGTGCAGTACCCCATCACGCGGGTCCGGCAGCCCTGCGGGGGCCTGGGCCTGGCGCCTGGCGTGCGCAGCTACGGCCCGCGTCACCACCGCCTGCACCGCTATGATGCGTTCTGCTTCGCTCCCGCCCTCAGGGGTGAGTGCGCCGGCCCAGCGCGGGCCCGGGGGTGGGAGGCAGCTTTAGGACCCCTCTGCCTGCCCTGCCGACACCTTTACGGGGAGGTTTGGAGTGCCTGCAGGGGTGGAAGCCACGTCTGGCTGAGTTTTGAGTGTTTTGCTGCGCTTCAGACATTCTTTGAGAGCCTACTGTGTGCTGGGGCCAGCACTAGGTTCTGGGCATCAGAGACCAATAAAGCATGGTCTGTCCTCACAACGGGGATCATTTCACGCGAAGGTAAATAAAGACAGTAATTGGTTCATTGTCTCATCCCAAACGTTCAGGAAAGTATCCTGGCACATAGTAGGTACTCAGTAACAGATTTTTTTTAAAGATTTTATTTTTAAGTCATCTCTACATGCAACATGGGGCTCGAGCTCACAACCCCGAGGTCAAGAGTTGCACGCTCCACTGACTGAGCCAGCCAGGTGCTCCGGGACTCAGTAAATGATGGGGTGGGCAAGAGACTCTGGTGCGGCCTAGGTGGGGTGCCCACCCAGGGTGCAGTTAGGGAAGGGGGAGGTGGAGTACAGACATGATGGGAGGGACCCTGGCCCTCTGGCAGTGGGATGGAACCCTCAGAGAGGGGGTCAGAACTGGGGAGGGACCTCGCCAAGGATGCATGGCAAGTGCCCGCAGCCCGGTGGCTCCCTGGGCTCATCATTGCCAGGTCTGCTAGGTGAGGTCCGATGGGCTGCCGTTTCTGCAGGCCGCACTGTCCCCTCTGGGTGCCCGCCTCCGCTGCCCAGCCCTCACAGCCCGCTTTCCCACAGGGCAGGTGTACTACCTGGAGCACCCGGAGAAGCTGACGTTGGCGGAGGCGGAGGAGGCCTGCCGGGAAGACGGCGCCCACATTGCCAAGGTGGGCCAGCTCTTCGCTGCCTGGAAGTTCCGTGGCCTGGACCGCTGCGATGCTGGCTGGCTGGCGGATGGCAGTGTCCGCTACCCTGTGGTCCACCCGCGTCCCAACTGTGGGCTCCTGGAGCCTGGTGTCCGAAGCTTCGGCTTCCCAGACCCGCAGGGCCGGGAGTATGGCGTGTATTGCTACCGTCTGCGTTAGTCCCCCGGAGTGCACTCGCCACCAGCCCGCCCCCTCCCCTCTCGCACTGTATTTATTGAATGGTTCATGTTCCCTTGCGGGTTGGGGCAATTTTTGTATTGTTTTTATACTTCTCACGTTAAATTTTTTTTTAATTACTTTTTTTGGGGGGGTAAACCCAACATTCCAAATCCTCCCTTTGTTCAGGTGGACACCCCAAGACTCCCCCCTTTTGGGAATCCCTCTTCCCTTCTCCTCTAGGCCATTGGAGGTTCGGGGGCTGACAAGGGCTCTACCATCTCTGAACGCAGCCCCTCTCCCTGCCCCAGGGAGGCTGGTGCCCAGAGCGAATAGTGACGCCTGGTGGCTACAGCTCCCCCTTGGCCTGGGGCAGGGGGAGGGTATCCCGGGGGCCCTGGAGCTGGGCGTTGTGGTCTCCTGCCTCCTCTTCCTCCTCGGAGAAGCTGCTGGCCCACAGTGCAGCTGAGGAGCTGGGGCTGGAAGCAGGTCCCTAGGCTTCTGTGTGAAGTCCCAGGAAAGGGAGAAACTTCTCTCCCTGTTTTTTCCTTCTCTCTCCAAAGAGTCTGTATTTTGTTCTCCTTTGTCCCTGCTCAGGGAGCGGCCCTCAGGTGTGTGTACTTTCTTTGGACAATAAATGGTGCTGTGACCCCCCGTCCCTGTGTCTGGCTCTCTGCCTTGTTCAGTCCGGGCCCAGCTCCCTTTCCAGGGAGAGTGGGGGCAGTTCTATTTCCGGGGGCTCCGTGGGCTGCACCTTCAGGCCCCCCGTGGTTCTGGCTGCCTGCCCTGTGGCGCCCCTGCCTCGGGTGCTGGCCTAGTCGCTGGAGGCTCCAGCCTGCTTTCCCACCATCTCCCCTCCCAGGCTGTGTGTCAGCTCAGGCCCGGAAGAGAAGGAGGTGCCTCTCAGGACACACCCCAAGATCTCAGAGACCAGCCCTCTCCATGTCTCACCCTCTGCCCCTGCCCCGACCCCAGCTTCAGGAAAGCAGGCCTGCCTCTGCTCAGGCACACTTCTGCCACTCACACTGCTACGGAGTCCGTTCTTCACGTCTCAAAGTGTGACCAGGCAGCACCCCGGCAAATTATTAGAATGGCCAATTTCTGAGCCCCACCCCAGACCGTCCATAGGAGAAGCTCTGGTGCTGTCACAAACCCTCTTGAGTCTGATGCAGGCTCAAGTCTGAAGACCACAGACGTCGTTGTACTCCCAACTAATCAGTTGATCAATTAATGACATAATTATTGAGTCTCTTCTATGTGACCATCACTGCACCCTCTCTACTTTTGTCCACTCATTTCCAGACTCGTAGGTCGTCTGGACACATCTCTATATTCACCGACAAATACTGTACCGCACATATACACACCTGAAAAGATAGCGGCAGGCTCACAGCACGCACGAGCCGCGCCCAGACACAGTCGCAGACACAGATGTGAGGGCCCACGGGGCCACTGTGATGAGCAGAGGTGGCACGCACCTGGCCTCTGAAGGAACAGGCTGGTGGGGGGCTGCCCCTAGTATGCACGCTCGGGTTCCACTCGGTCTTTCGAGGGAGTCCATAAGCAATCAAAATTGTTTCCGTTGATATCCTATAGCCTCCTCGAGGGCAGGATGCCCAGCCCTTTTTGCTAGTGGCCAGCGAACTAGCTAGCCGCAAATACGTGTAAGCAAGATTCACTGTTCCCAGGCTGCCTGCAACTGTTTTGTTCCCTCTTATAAGCCCTGATGTGTCCCTGCTCTTGACTCTACCAAGCGCCTCCGATGGGAGCAGCGTGCGAGCAAAGAACCAAACCGTGCAAAGTTACCAGATGCCTCGTTTGAGTTGTAAATGCAAACACCACACCCATCGGCCCTCACACACACACACACACACAGTCCACCAAACGCACAGGTACCCTCACAAAAATAGAGTACAACAGGTGTGACTGTTCCAGGCTTTGTGAACAGACAAGATTCACCCAATTTGGGGTCATTTGATCGAAACATGTCCCAACTGGCCCATTCTGAAGAGCCCCTTCGGTAGACCTCTTTAAATTAAAAAAAGGGAAAAGAAAAGAAAGAGATCTCTTCCAATGTCTTTATTATTATAATTATCATAATCTTCAGTTTTCAAAAATATAAATAGGTGCACGGAACTCTGGTGCCTGCACGGTCCCGGGGGTGTGGGGGGAGGGGGAGGGGTGGGGCCGCACCCCCGCTGGGCAGGAAGTGACCCTCCCCCAGCCCTGCCGGGATGGACACCTGCTAGGGTGGCAGACCCGGGTGAGCGGATGCTGGAAGAGGGACCCTGGGAGGGAACCCGACCCCCCATGCAGCGGAAGATCCCTCGACGGCTCTCTCCTGCCCCCTCACCCTCGGTGGAGACCCCCCTTCTCCCAGAGGCTTCTCCCCCCACACAGATGGTGCAGCCCTCCTGGCCTCTCGTCCAATACATTCAGTTGCGGCCGGTCCCAGCTCTTCGCGTCCCTTCCTCCCTCCTCCCTAGCTCTCCCTGGAGGTGAAAAAACCAAGGATTGCACTGCTCTTGGATAAAGTCAGGAAACAAAAAATAATCTTCTTTATTTAACTTAACCCCTCCCCTTCTCCCCCTGTCCCTGCACTGGTCCCTGGAAAAGGCACAACGGGAGATTGAAGAAATTCTCTGAACTCAGTCCACGGGTTACAATACGTTTGCTTTGCTTTGGCATTGGGGGGGAAATCAGATGCAGTTTTGGCGATTGGGGGGGTTGGGGGGGCAGGTGCATACACAATGTGGGATTTGTTTTTTTCCTTCTTTAATGGAATTCCTTATATGACAGAAAGCGACAAGAAGAGGACACCATCCGCGTGGGCTGTCAGCCTGGCGAGGCTCCTGGGCTCAGCGTCCTGGAAGCATCTCTCAGTGGGCTGTGCTGGGCCGGCTCCTCCGGGGGCCCCGCGGGCTCCGCTTCTGCAGTCTGCGCTTGTACGTGGAGGCTGCGGTGAAAGGGAGACCGGAAATCTTGACTGCTCGCTCGAAAGCTGGGGCAGCCAAGCCTCTCCCTACTTGCCCCTCTACCGCTGGCCCCCCTCCCTGCAGAAACGACGGGCTGAAGGAGGCAGCCTGAGGCTTTACCCGCTTTCTGGTTTTGATTTTTCTGGGCACCCACTGGGGCTAAGAGGCTTTGAGGTGGTCTTGAAAAGGAAAGCAGACCACCTGCTTGTTCCTTCGTCCTCTCAGTGAAAGCGAGAGCGAGCCCTCACTGAGGGCAGGGGGAGTGAGTGTGACCGCGCCCCTGGAGTGTGCAGACAGCTGGTGCTCAGGAACCCCAGGAGAGGGCCAGCCACCGCCAGGGCTCTGGGAGCAGGAAGGAGGGCCTGCTGGCGGGATTTGGCACTGGGCCCAGCGGGGGGGGGGGGGGGGGGGGAGGTTGCTCACGGTCTGTGCAGGTGATCCGAGGCTCCTCCCAGTGCCCACTGGGCTGGCACCGGATGGTGGGCACGTGGCGCTGGACAAAGCCTTCTGTGCACTGGTACCGCACCAGCGAGTTGATCTCGTACCGGTCCTTCTTCTGCCCGAAAGTCCTGGCGTGTTCTACCACGGGGGGGTCTCCGCAGGCCACTGAGGGGCAAACACCCTTGAGAAAGGGCCCTCGGAGGGTTTCCCGTGATGACCCATGCTTGTGATGAGCTGGTGTGGCCCCCTCTGGCCGTGGGGAGACAGCCCAGAGCCCAAGGAAGGGGCGCCGAGCCTGGACACCCGCTGCGAGCCCTGGCTGCTGGCAAAGGGGCATTTTTACGCTGTGCTAAGCATCTGGAAACCACTGGTTCTAACATCTGGATTCCTATGTGATTTAGAGCAGCAGGGCGGGAATAAAAGGAGGGTCTTGAGGGGATGAGGGAAAGACAACAGGGAGGGAGAGGGTGGGAAAAGGGACGAGAGCCAGAGATGGTCTGTGATTTCTGGGACAGAAAGGAGGTGCGGGCGGGCACAGGAACAGGAGGCACGTGTTCGACCAGCACCTCTGTGTCTACAGACTCTAAGCAGAAGATCAGGCTCTGACAACTGACACCCTTGGGGACCCCAAAGAGAGCGGGGCTCCACACCCAGGACAGTCCTTGTGAGTGACTTTCTGTGCGGGTGCCCAGGGGGCTGCATGTGTAGGGGCCGGTCTGTCCTCTAGCCTGGGACCCTCACTCTCCCTAGGAGTGGGCCTGCTCTTGCCATTGGCCCTGGGATGCGGGCGGGGGAGAGCACCTCCCCCAGCGCCAGTCTGCCTGCTGGGAGGGTGAGGGGACATCAGCAGCCAGGAGACCAGGAGACGCCTCCCAGGTCCCACAGCAGGAGCCTCACGTCCTGACTCCATCCAAGCGGGCCCCTCCGGGCAGCTGCTCACCTGTGCCCTTTTTACACGTGAAGGGCAGGTAGTAATTGCAGGGCACGTCGTTCCACTCTCCCTTCTCGTGCCAGATCATCACCACGCAGTCCTCTCCGCTCACGAAGAAGTTGTCGGGCTGGTTTGGGCGCCAGTTCTCAAATTGCTGGGGGTGGGGGGTGGGGCAAGGGTGAGGCTGAGGCAGGAGCTTGGCCTGACCCCGCCTTCTTCTCCCTCCCTGATGAGGGGCCCATGGCACTCCTCTTCCATTGGGCCAGTAGTGGGGGGGGGGCTCACAGGCTACCTCGCTTGGGTAGGACTGGGCGGTAGAGAAATGGCTCCCAAGTCCAGACTGTCTCTCTAGGCTTCTCCCTCAGGCCTGGCTCTGGGACAGCGTCCCCTTCCCCGACCCACGACCCTGTTCCCATCCACCTCTTCCAGGAAGCCTTCCCTGACTTCCTCTGCTGACCTGCAGCATTTACTATGTGTACTGTCCCTTGGCATCTATGTTGCTTTCTGTTGGCCTGCCTCCTTGAGTAGACCGAGTCCTCTGTGGGAAAGGAAGCCCTCGAAAGCCTCCATGTACCCCTTCTGATGGTGTGCCTGCATTCCGTCCTTGTCTTCCTCACCCCCGTCTTCATGAGAGTGTTCACTTGACCCACCCGGCCTTTGCAGAGAGCACCGGAGACCCAGTCCCTGCCCCCAGGGCTCCCAGCCCAGCAGCTGCTCAGTGGGTGTACGAGGTCCCGGGATCTCTATTGCCCTCCTCTGGGCCGCCACCTCTCCCCGGTGCCCCTGGCAGAACTCACCAAGGAGTGTCCATCTGACCAGCGGAAGTCTCCTTCGATGGTCCTGTCATTCAGGCCGATCCACTGGTAGTCTTGGGCGTTGTCTAGAGAGAGGCGTGGAGGGTGTGGCTGTTAGAACTTGAGCTCGCAGAGCCGAGGGGGTGGGGGCGTGGCAGGGGGTGGGCGGGCTCCTAGGAACATGCCACCTGCTTCTCTGGCCCTGACAAGGGTCTCAGCACAAGCACGTGCGGAGTGCACTTGGGACCACCACCTGAGCTGGAGTGGAGCGGCGAGAGCCCCAGGGTTAGTCCGGGGCATCAGGGCGCAGCCCCAGCGGTGGAAACCCCCTTCCCCCCACCCCCCACCCTGCAGCCTCTCTGGGTCCAAGTCTGCGGACTCCTGGTGAGTGAGGCCCCGAGCCCCCCCCCCCGAGCCCCCCGCCCCCCCCACTCACTGTTGACGAACTCCTGCTCCTCGGGCGTGACGATGCTGCTCAGATGTGCCTGCTGTGCCCGGCACCTGCTCTCGGCATCCACCCAGCTCTCACGCTCGGGGAAGTAGCGGTAACAGTGGCCCTGGAACTTGGTCCAGCCCTCCTCACACAGCTCCTGGTCTGCAACACAGGTCAGGGGCGTGAAGACGGAGGCCCCGAGGCCGCCTGGGGGTGTCCGGTGTGGCCAGTCTCATGCCAGCGGCCTACGTTCACCCCGACTTCCATGTCCGTCCGTGAAGGAAGGGGCCCCTTTAGACGAGGCTCAAGGTGGGAGCCGGGAAGGCCTGGTCCTGGAGCCCCCGAGGCTCTGGGCATGTTCCCATCCTTTCTTTCCGTGATGTGCCCCCCCCCCCAAGCTTTTCTCCTGTTGTTACCTGCTCTGGGGGATGTTGAGGTTAAGGTGGGGAGGGAGGGAGGGAGCTGTGGGAAGCGTGTGATGGGGCAGCAGCAGGGAGCGCTGGGGGCATGAGATGGCACTTCGGGTGGGCACAGAGGAGCAGGAGTCGGTCTGCTCTGGGTCTACGGAAGGCTCAGGGCTCTACATCTGTCCATCTGAGCTGGCTCTGGCTGGGCATGGGATACCGGACTCTTGGAGGACGAGGTAGCCAATGGGGGGACCATGATCCAGGGGCCTCGGCTGTTTATATAATTTCTCGGTGGCAGAGGAGAAGAGGGAGGGGCGTCTCTCCTCACAAACCGATATGGGTTAGGGGTTCTGAGTTGGGAGAAGGGGCCGCTTTGGAGCTCTTGGAGCAGCCCGGAGGGACCGACAGAAGCAGGGGCGGGAGCCGGCCCCTTCAGGCTTGGGAGAGGCATTATGAATGCGTCTTCCCATCTCTGCCTTCAGTGACCTCAGGATGGTAGCTGTGAATTCCTCAGCGATCGCAGACGCTACCCATCAGGGCTCCCTCTTCCCCTCCAGGAGCCGGTTGTCAACCGCCAGCCAGCACGCCATGGACAGAGAGAATTCCAAGACCCTCTCTTCCTCCCTCCCCTGCGGCCTCCCCGGTGAAGGGCTGCCCCTCAGGCCTGTGGGTCCTGTGAGTGCAGGGCTGTGAACCCCTCGGGCTGTATGGAGCCTCCCTTACTGGGTGCGACCCACAGTCTGGCTGACCCAGGAAGGGAGGACCCGTACCTGACGGGGCGGAGGCTTAGGCTGAAGGGGCGGATGCTGGGCAGGGTTGGAAGAGAGACACTCGGGGGAAGGCAGAGACAGAGGACACGCAGAAGCCAGCAGCCTGCGGAGAAGAGGACCAGCAGCAGGAGGGCTGAGGAAGAGGCTGCTGGCCCCTGCAGCCGATGCCTCCTCCAAGGAGCGAGGCAAGGGTCTGGAAAGAAGGCGGCAAGGCCTCAGAGGTAGCTTAGCACCTGAGGAGGCCAGAGACATCATTCCAGGGCTGACAGTGCTGAGGGCTGAGCTGAGCAGGCAAACCTGGAGGGTGGGGGGGGGGGCAGCAGCTCTGGGAGAAGCCAGGGCATGCAGGATGGAGGCTCTGGGGAAGCAGGAACAGAATTCCAGCAAGGTGGGAAGCTGCAGTGGCCCAGAGCCAAGCCGTGGAGCACCTGCCGGACGGAAATGGGAGAAAAGGAGCCTCGCTTTGCTTAGCTGGGCGACCTGGCCCAGCACCTGGCTGCGCTGTGCCAGTACCATCTCTGCACCCCGCCAGAGCACAGAGCCCGGTGAGGGGCCCTGCCTCCACACTGGCAGAGCACCCCCTTTCCTAGTCTGACATCCAAGAGCTGTCATCTGTGCGGATGTTCCAGACATTTCTCCCTTGTGGCAAACATTTTGGCAGCCTGGGGAAAGAATCCTATAACCCTCCGTTCTCCCCCCAGCCAAGACCCCATCCCCAATTTCTTGGTGTCTCAGGGTAGAGGTGGAGGGTGGGAGGCTGCAGGGAAGGAAGAGGGTCCAGGCCTTTTCTCCCAGAAGCCTTAAGTTCCTCCACCAGTCTGTAATCTTGGCGGTGCCTCGAAGGAACATGCAATCCCAAACTACCTCCCCACCCTGCTTAGGACCAAAGGGAGACTTCCCAGGAGTTTCATCTGCTTCCTGGAGGTTTCTGGGATATCTAACTTGAGAGATCATAGAAAATGGTTTTGAACCCCTGCATGCTTCTAGGTCTGCGTGGGTTATTGCTACTAGTAAGTACAAGTCCCTTCTCCCCCTTTCTGAGTTGGGATGGCCCTGAGGCCCAGGAGGATGGCAGGGGGGAGACTACAAGCACCAGAGGTGAGAGAATGGGGGGCTCTGGCTTGCCCTGGGAAGTTTCTGGCTCACAGCTCCCTTGTCGGAGCCTGGCCCGGGTGCAGAAGTAAAGGGGTTGGCGAGACCCAAGAGGGGAAACTCAGCCCCCATCCCTTGTAGTGAGACTCTGTTCTCTCTGGCCAGCCTTTTGACTTGCACAAGGGCGGGGAAAAGAAAGCACGGGCCGGAATGGCACTGACATGGCAGATGTCACTGGTGATGGGAAGGTGACAAGCAGCAGTCCCTGCTCATGCACGTCCTGCTGGTGACACGGGAGCTCTCAGGCAGGCAAAACAGAGCTCTTGCCAGAGGAGAAAGAGGTAGCATGGCCATTGTGGCCTGGTGGCTCCCAAGGCCATGGAGGGGCCACAAAGGTCCCATGGGCCATGCAGCAGGCCAACGCATGCTCATGACCTGGAGTTTGGTTCATGCTGGAACATCTGCGGTGTCCTCCGGAGAGAGAACCGATGACTCCCACCCCTAGCCTCCTTCCACACAAACGCATGGGATCAGCTCTGTCTGTCCTCTTTGGCCTGATGCATGCACTGACCTCGAGGTGGCATCAGTGGGTCTGGAAGCCCTGAAGAGGGTTAGTGTTTTAAAGATTCCCCAGAGCCCCACCTTCCAAAGTGCAGGCTGGCCCGGCCTGCGTGTCTCTCCTGTGGGAAGATTGGCCAATGCCCCAGAGGAGGGTTTCCACAAGGAACAGCAAGAAGAGTGGGAGTGAACGAGGCCAGACTTCTCAGGGGTGGCCCCTGCCATGGCTGTCTGGATGGACCGTGGGGGCTCCAGCCAGCGCCGAGAGACTGCGGTTAGACGGAGGGGTGATGGAGGAGGACAGGGTGTGCGGCAGTTAGTAACATTAGCTGAAGCCGAGGCGGCCGTACCAATCTCACACAGGTCCCCTCGGTAGCTGGGAAGGCATAAGCATGTGAAAGAGTCGATGGCGTCCACGCAGGTGGCTCCATTCAGACAAGGACTTGAGAGGCACTCATCAATGTCTGCAAGAAACCAAGGGCCACCATTAGGACTCTTGCCAGCCACTCCAGCTTTGCAAGCATTGTGGGTGCTTTATGGGTGGCCAGCCCTGCTGCTCTCCGGAGCCCTGGGAGGGGTGGCTGGACTTCCTAAGCGCTGCTGCTGCTGCTGCTGCTGCCGCCATATTGGAGCGCTGAGCCAAAGATCCAACAAGGGTTTTCTTGGATGCGTGTGATTCTTGACTGGCAAGTGTGGAGCACGGGAGCCAGGTTTCCCTGTGGGTGAAGAGATCTGGTGCTTCTGAAGGTGAACGTCCACTGGAAGAGCGAACACGTAGCTCCTGCAAGACTCCTTCTCTTGTGACTATTTCAAGAGGCCTTGGGGTCTGAACTGGCTCGGAACAGGACGCTGGTGAGCAAGGACACTGAACGTCAAGTGCCTGAAGTTGGTTAGAGCTCTTTCTTTTCCTGTCTTCCTCTGTGCTTCTGAACCGAGGCAAGAGGGCAAGGCATGAACAAGCCAGAGGTGGTCTGGAGAGTACAGAACCATGAGAAAATGGCGGCATGCGATAGGCACATGAGACTCATTCGATCTTTGGGAGTCTCAGACAACTTTGCCTTTGGCACATCGGACTCCAGAGCATCTTATAAAGATGGAGCCAGCATCATTCTCTTGGGGAGTGGAAGAGAAACCAGCCCAACATGTTCCTGTGTTCCTTCCAGCGTAGGGCCTCAGAACATGGACATCTCCAGTGAGTCACAGTTTCCAGAGAGGCTCCATTCTGGCCAGTGGGAGACTAATATTTGAAGCTGGTGAGCCACTTAGTAAGTGGCCAGCCACCCCCCTGGGGTACAGGCAGGTCCCCAGCTACCTCTTCTTCCCAGGCAGGCTGTTCCTCCCTTCTGTTCATCTGGCCCAAGATGCTCTTTCTGATCCAACTTCTTTGTGGGACTGGAATTGGTAAGTCATCGGCCTCAATTTTCATCCATCAGCCACGAGGAGAAGTGAATTTCCTAATCCACTCTTTCTGCCTCTTTCTGAGAAGCCAGGAACCTGGGGATCTCTCACTCTCTTCGTATTTGTACTACAAAGGCTCCTGCTGGTTTTCTCTGGATACCTTCCTCTGGATACCTTCCTCTGATAACAGGTATACTTGTGAAGCTCTTTTTCCCAGATCAATAAGATTCTGCAAAGAATGGGTGCCACTGGCCCATGGGGCATCGTGATAGATGGCTAAGCCTTGGTATATGTAGCTGTGTTCATAGAACCTTCAGGACCCACATGTCTATGGGTGGTGTCCACGTGACCAGCATCTTAAATGCATTCAGCAGACTAGACCTTGAAGTCCATCCCCTCTTAAGAAGGCAAAAGCATTGTCTTGTGGATCCTTTTTGCTAGCTGGTGCATAGTAGATGTCTTCCGGACCAGCGTTGGGTTTGGGCAGTGGGTGGCCTGAAAATCTCAGGTCCTCAGGCGTCTCTCTGTTCCCACGGAGCTCTTATTTTCATCTCAGGGAGCGCGCACCACGGATTAGACACCAACAGTTCCAAGGCCGGAACTGTTCCAAGCAAAACCAAAATGCATGGAGGAACTGACCGGAGTCCCAGCATGCACTTGGATTCCCAGCATGCACCAGGATTCCCAGCAGCAGCAGTAGCAGCAATAGGTCAGGCCGGTGGGCTGGGCGGAAGCTGGGGGCTGCTCAACGGGAGCCCCTGTTCTCTTGTGTCCATTAGCGTCATTATGGGACGTGGGAAGCACCGGGCGAGGGGGGCTTAAGCAAATCTAGGCGCTAAAGCAGTTGTACAGAGCAGGGGACAGGAGTGGTCTGTGGGCAGAAGAGCCGGACGTCATCCCTGAGGCCTCTGGCCCACCGTGGGGGAGGGGAAGGGAAGTCGGAGGTCCCCCGGGAGGTTGAGCCAGGTGGCCTCCCTTGTCCCAGAGGCTTATTTCACATCACTAGCCCCCAGGTGGCTCAGAGACCGGGGTGGGGGGGGCAGTGTTGCTTTCTTCCCGGCTTTGGCACCCAATCTGAGAAGGCTGCGGGGTGGGGGGAGACCCAAACTCAGGGAACCACCTGTTCCTGGGTCCAGAAGGTGTTTTGGGTGCGGGTGGGATTCACAGATGAGAAGGGAAGGAAGGGCCAATATGCTGAAGACCAGAGAGCCTGTCAGTGCCAGCAGGGCAGCTGAGAGAGGCCTTTAGCTGTAGGAAGAGGGCTGAGGTCCTGTGTGGGGCTTTCTTGTGAGCCGCTCACGCCTGCAGGCCTCATCTCCTCTCCCTCTGGCCTTGCAGTGCCCTAACTTCTTTCTGTGAAGGGCAACTGGGAGATTGCTCGTCTTCTGGAACCACGAGAGGAGTTGAGCTGGGCTGAGCACAGAGTGGGACCCCAGACAGGCTGTCAGTAGGTTGAGGGGATGGGAAGGGCTTTGGGCAATGGGTAGACTGCATGAAGAAAGAGAGCAAAGAGAAGGAACTGATCTCTTTCACGAATCTTCGCTGAGCTAGACACTACTATTCCCACACACTTTACCCTTCCAACAGCCCCAAGGCACAGATGTCATGTGCCCTAGTACAGGTAAGGAAACAAGGGAAGTGGCCTGCCCACGCCGGTAGGCTGGGGAGATAGACCAGAAGAGACCAAGGGAAGGATCAGACACTGAGGCTGGAAGTTGGGCCTCTGTCCCCTGTGAAGGGGGAGAGACACTGAAATCTTGGATCTCAGCATCTCATTATCATTTCTGCTGCACCAGGCCAAGAGCTCCCCTGTTGTCTCTAAGCAAGGACCCTGGGGAGTGTCAGAACTCTGAGTCTTCTTCCCACTACTATAACCAAAAGGGATGATTTGTTCCTGAACCAGACCCTAACTTAGGGGAGACAAGAACTGAGAGCCCCCTGGTAAAGGTGAGGGGAATAAGATACTTCCAAATGATCACTTCTGAATTGGAGAGCTCAGGCCTCCACCCTGAATAGGTCTTGCCTGGCTTTTGCTTATGTCAGAGCTTAGGACCTCCAAGTGAGAGAGTTTATTTGGCTCATAGGAAAGGCCGAATGAAGAGTGACAGCAGGTACTTTTGCTCAAAGGATATCCAACTAAAGGGGTTAGTATCCTAACCTAAAGTTGGTATCCTTTAGCCAGTCATAAAGAATATATGAATGGTATTCAAGTTGTTCAGTGTACAACCTGTGCAGCTGTATGTGGTGACCCTGGACATAACTTTCCTGGACAAACATGGGAGAAAATCCCCTCAAGAAGCACAGAGACAATTTCTTAACTCAGTGGATGTCCTACACTCTGCAAAGACCCAGGATCAATCAGATAGACAGACCTGAGTAAATACACTTGCTTTCCGTGGAATCACGATTGATAGGAGGGTTATAAGAACATATTTATCAATTCCAATTTGCTTTTAAAATAAACATCATTAAATTAACCAATATGCTATAATTATACTATCAAGTCTTTTATATTTTTTAAAGTTTGATCTAGAATGTTACTTTAATGTCAATCTTCTTAATTCAATTACAGTTGACCTTTGAACTAACATGGGTTTGTGTGTAGGTCCACTGGTATGCAGAGTTTTCACAAAAAATTACAGTACTGTAAATGTGCTTTCTCTTTCTCATGATTTTCTTTTTTTTCTATATGTATATTTTAAAATTAAGTAAGCTCTACGCCCAACGTGGGGCTTGAACTCATGACCCCGAGATCAAGAGTCACATGCTCTCCCTACTGAGCCAGCCAGAAGCCCTCCCTTTATGATTTTCTGAATAACATTTTCCTGTCTTTAGCTTACTTTATTATAAGAATACAGTATATAATACATATACAAAATAAGTATTAATTGACTTTCTGTTATCACTAAGGCTTCTGGTCAACAGGAGGCTATTAATAGTTAAGTATTTGGAGAGTCAGAATTTATATGCTGATTTTCGATTTTGCGGAGGGCTGGCACCCCTAACCCCCAGTGCCATTCAAGGGTCAACTCTAGTTCCCTGTTCAAATCTGCCCATAGACTTTTTTGGTTATGTCAGGTCATGAAGGTGTGATTTGTATTTGCACTTGTAACCCTGTATTTTCACTTGCTTTGACAGCGTCCCCCTGCCCCGGGGCTAAGATTTCACTGAAATTCAAACCTCCCCACTCCAGGGGAAGAGACAGTGTCAGATCATAGATCAGAGCCTCAAGCCTACAAAGTGAAGAATGCCAGTAAGACAGAAAAGAGGCTGATTGAACTTTAAGTTCATGCCCTTCTAACCCAGGAGTTGAGAGAAATCCACCCAGCACCAGCGATTGCTGGAAAATTGGACGTGAAATCTGACTAGAACAGAATGTCTCAACCTTAGCTGCTTATCGGAATCACTGTGGTAGTTAATAAAAATTTTTAAAAGATTTTTTAAAATACCAATGCCAGAGTCCCTCTTCGGACCAATTCTATTGGGGTAGCTCCAGGTGGGGCCCAGGTGTGGTGCTTTTTAAACATTAAAAGCACCCAGGAGATTCTAAGGAGCAACGGGGACTGAAACCTCAGAGCCAGAAATCTCGGCAAATGTCAGCAACAGAGGCGGGGAGGAAGCTGCTGCTTTTTAAGTGGATCGGAATGGGGCCACTAGTTCTGCTTTTTCAATCGCTAAAAAATCTGAATATTCATTAAACATGTTTATTTTGACATCAAGAGTGTAGATGAGTCACTTATCAAGAACTTGTTTACGGAATGCCGACTTAGCAAGATGATGGTAATTGTCAAGTATTTTCTCTTAAGGACTAAACAGAGCCTCCAGCCCCATTTACCAGGCAGAAGGTTACCCCGAGTATTCAAATATGGTCACAGGACTAATGCTACATTATGCTACCTCAAGACCACGGCGGGTCACCTGAGGAGACAGGATGCTATCTGCAGGCCTTTTGGAAGCATGCTCACCACCTGTTCTCTAGAAATGATAAAGCTTTCCCTAACCAGTGTTGCGAGAGGTGGGGAAGGGGGAGTAATCTTTATTGATGCCTCTTAGGGGGCCAGATGCTGTACACAGATGTTCTTAGTCCCGACAGCAGTTTCTCAGCCCTGGCTGCACCCGGGCGGACTTAAAAACCCCAGTGCCAAGGCCCACAGGACCATTTCAATCAGAATCTGGGGGAGTGGGACCCCAGGCATCAGGAGGTTCTTAAAGCTGAGAACTACTACTTTGACCCTATTACAAATGAGGTATGGAGGGCTTGGCCGAGCCCCACTTCTATAACCCTCTCCATTCTGCTGGCTCTGAAGCTCAGCTCCCGAGTGAAGACCAGCCACTGATTCTTACGTTAAACAGGGAGCTGCTTATGTAGCGGAGTGTGTGACACAAGCGAATGAAGACCCCAGTTCTGGATTTGACTCTTTCGGAGGAGAGAGGCAAATCCCTGAACCTCTCTGGGCTGTAGTTTCGGATGGGGATAACTGCCAAGCTACCCACAGAGCTGTCTGGGAAGAGATCGTGGGGGCAGAAAGCCCCATGGGGATACACACAGAGAAAGGCTGTCCTTCCAGCAGTTAGGGTCCATTGCCAGCCACCTCTCCCGCCAAGGCCGGGAGCCTTGCTGTGGCTTCTGGTACAAGTGTCACATTTTTGCTTGGGGAAGGACTTGCTAAGCAGGGAGTGAGGTGTCAGAGGACACAAACACAGGGCAAGGGAGTTCTGGTCCTGGTGGCTGTCCCGGAAGTCCTGCTGGGCCCTGAGTCTGCTCTTCTCTGCCTCGGGCTATGTCTACGATCGCGTCACCCAGGACAGGCGCCCCTGCTGCTCTCCACCAGCCATACCGAGAGGGAGGAGGTGATGTGCCCTCCCATTGGGGCGGACGATGGAGGGATGCGGCTGGAGTCCCAGGGGTCACCTAGGCCCCGTGACATACTATCCGCTAGGCGGTAAGGCCGGGACCCCCTAGGAGAGCCCACCCCTCTGGCCACAGAGGCCCACAGTGCCCTTAGTCACGGCCCCACCACATGGCCAGAGGCTGACCCCGGTGGTGGAAAGAGTGAATCCATAGTCACCCTAGTGCCTGTTTCCACGGAACGTTTCCTGAGTAAGTGCCAAGTAAATAGCGTATTTACTTGATGGGAGCATATATTCTGAGGTCTTGATTTGCACATGTATTAATATAAGCAAACACAGAATCTTTCTCTCTATATGATGTAACAGCTATCGGAAGGAAGATAGCTCCCTGGCCCTGTTTGTCTCCTGGGATCTGCTCTCCCCGGGGATTCATGGCTCTGATTCTGCATGTGTCATAGGAACGAAGCCCTTCTATGAAAGACGCTGGGACAGAGGCTGGGGGAAGGGCGTGGGGGCAGTGCAGAGACCTACCCTGGGAATATGGGCTTGGAGGTACTTGGGTGCTGATCTGATGAGAGGAAACGTCCTCATGGCCACAGGCCTCGACATGTTCAGGGAACACAGGCAGATCCTCGTCATCTTGTTCTGGGGACCACCTCCAAACAGAGGGTCCCCTGGGCTCCTCACCTGTCCCACAAGCTGCTTGACCCATGGCGAAGGTCAGAGGCCCCAGGGTGGTGGGTGCCAAGGGGCAGGTCAAGCTCACCTGTAGTTGGGGTGACAGGCACTGCCCGTCATTTCCTTTAGGGCAAGAAGGGGACCCAAATCCCACCCAGGTCCGAACAGGGAGGGGTGTGCAGGGGCTTTCCTGGAGAGGGCGACTCTGCACGATGCCAGACAGCCCTCTCGGAGCTTCCCTCCCGGGGCCGTGAGGTGTCACCAGCTCTACCCCATTTACATCCTAGCTCCACACTCCCTGGAAGTCACGAGGATTATCTTCAAAATTTAAGCATATTTGGCATTCGACTCATAAAACAATCATTGGCTTAACAAAAAACGAACTGATTCTCGGTTTAATTACTTGAACATTTTCCCCCCTAAAGTGCCACGTAGACTACACTCTCTAGAGAGATGCGCCATGTTTATCCTGCAGCTTCTACCCTGAGGCGTCGTGCGCACCTCTCCTTCCCGGTCTGGGAAGCCTGAGCCTCAGCTGGCCTTGGTCGCCTCCTCCTACCTGTGTTCCCTTCTGGGGATAAAGGGGCCCACCCTCCTTGCCCTGCCTGTAACCCCACAGCCGATGAGGGGCTTACCTATGTTGCAGTGCTTGCCAGTGTGGCCAGGGGGGCACAGGCAGGAGCTGTGTCCCTCCACCCCTGGCAGGTCCCGCAGGACGCCTCGGCCAGGACCTGGTGGGGCAGCAGCTCCCAGGGAGACGATGAGCGTCAAGAACACAGCGGCCTGCCTGGGGTGCAGCCTCGCCCCCGAGACCTCAAGTTGGGGCACAAGGCCCCTGAAGCCCACGAGGCTGGCTCTGGGTCAGCATGTTTCTGGGGACTCTGTCCCTCTTGGGCACCTGGCCCCAGCATCTCGGGTCGGGGGCGGGGGGGCTCTGACTGGGAAAGGTCTCTCGGCCCAGAGGGAGGTGCAAGGGGTCCCCAGGCAAAAAGAGAAGGAAAATCACCAGCTTCCTGTGCCTGGGTTGTGTCAAAGTGAGACAGTCACTATCTTAGAGAGCAGTCACCTGTGCCGGGTGGGGGCAGGGGCTACAGTTAGGACAGCCAAGATGACACTTCAGAGCTCCTTACATTGTGCAGGTCATAACCCTACACGAAGTGAATATTCGGGCACAGATGTCATCAGATTCATTCTAGCATCTCACATTAACTCCACGGGAAAGGGGCGCGAGTAGAATTTCTAGCACCATCTCAGTCGTCACCCTTCTCTCTCCCTGTGCCAAGTACAGACAGTTGGATTCACATATAACTGCTCTTGTGATATGACACAGCAGCCACCAATCTCTATGTGTGTGCTGTGTGCAAAGTCGGAGGCTAAGTGCTTGTTCGATACATATGTATATCCTGTTTAATGGTCCCTGGTACTCTTCCCATCTTCCAGATGGGGCTCAGAGAGGTTAAGAAACTTGCCTGAGGCTGCACAGCGGGCTGGGCAGTGGAGCTTGAGTTTACACTGCCTCCCACTACACTGCAGTCTGAACTCCCCGAACACACTGAAAGGAAAAAGCAATCCCGACAATACCTGGAACGGTTGGTGCAGATTCATCGGTCCTGGCTGGAGACGCGGGGATGGAGACATCTGTGGGGGACGTCGCTGTTTCGGCTGTTTCGGCTGTTTGGGTCTCTTCTCCTGAGTGCAAGGGGCTTGAGGACTCGATTTCTAGAGGCGCCTCTGCAGGGCGCTGGCTCTGCGGGACCCCCTCGGACTCCGGGACGCTAGTGCTGATGACAACATCCAGCCCTGACGTGTGACCAGACAGGTCTCCGCTGACTTCAGTCCTGTCTCCAGATGCCACCGGAGTGGCTGAAGGCCAGCCTGATGCCTCTGTGCCCACAGCGTAGGCGCTGGTGGTTGGCTCCTCCCGAACTTCCGGGCTGGCCGAGCCCTCCCTGGGGCCTTCAGGAAAGGCTGAGGTGCCGCCGCTCACTCCCAGGCCTGAGGCTCCCTGCACATCAGCTTCAGGGAAGGCGGAGGTGGCTTCACCCACATCAGGGGCCCCGGAAGCTTGTCCGCTGGCCTCAGGGGCAACAGATGCCCCCACCCCAGCCTCAGGAAAGTCGGACGTCTCGCTGCTGGATTCTGGGATGGATGACGCTTCTAGCCCAGACCCGGGGAACCCTGGTGTAGCCCCACTAATTTCCCCAGACGCAGAGGCTTCTCCGCTGGGCTCCAACAGCTGGGGGGTGTGTGTCACAGGGGGTCTTTGGGCGAGTTCCAGGGAAACAGTTGGTGCAGTGACAGCCTCCACGAACTCAGAAGTGATTAAAGTAACTTCTGGAAGTCCTGAGGCCTCCCCGCTGGTGCTCGTGGCTGCAGAGGATTCTCCACTTACATCTGTGGTGCCAGAAAAGTCCCCACTAAAATATGGAGTACTTGACGGCTCTCCACTGGGCTCCACCAGCCTGGACTGCTGCCCACTTAGGTCCAACACTCCCGAATGGTCTCCAGACACGTCTGGTGCTCCAGAATGGGCACCGCTGAGTTCCAAAATGCCCGAAGGCCCTTCTCCTGCTTCTTGGGCTGTCGGAGCCTGGGTGACAGATTCCACCAAAGTTCTGTCCACAAGAGACACAGTGGGGAGACCGGATGGGAGTCCACTGCCATCATAGGCTCCTGAAGGCAAGCTGCTCCCAGTCTCTGCTCCAGAAGATTCTCCACTGACTTCAGCTACTCCACTTGACAGGCCACTGAATTCTGGAGGCTGGGATGTCAACCCGCTGGAGTCGATTGCTCCAGAAGACTGTCCACTGACATCCACGATCCCAGATGCGCCCGAAAGATCTGCCTCCCCTGAAGGGAGTCCACTGACTTCCACAGACCCTAACCCTTCTTCTTCTTTAAATGTAGTTGGGGTCACTTCCATCAAACTGGTGTCCACAAACGTAATGCCAGAAGACTCACCACTACCGCTCACAGTACTGGAAACCAGGTCAGGGACTCCAGAAGTTGTCCCGCTGAACTCTGGCAATCCTGATGGCTGCCCACTGATATCAGGGACCCCAGATGCTTCCCCACTCAGGTCGGTTATGCCAAATGGTTGACCACTGCCAGAAACAACTCCAGAGGCTTCTCCACTGACATCTGGTTGTCCAGAGGGCAGTCCACTAAGCTCGGTCACTCCAGATGTTTCCCCAGAAAACCCTGATGGCTGCCCACTGACCTCAAAAAGCCCAGATGCTCCCCCACTGATGTCAGGAAACCCCGATGGCTGTCCATGGACACCAAAAAATCCAGATGTTTCCCCACTGATGTCAGGAGACCCAGATGCTTGGCCACTGAGTTCAGCTCCTGAAGGGAGTCCACTAACTGCCCCACTAATGTCCAGCTCACTGAAGGGCAGCCCAGATGTTTCTCCAGCACCACTGATGCCAACAGTCCCCCTCCCTTCCAGTTCACTTGCCCTGGTGGTTGTGACCACTTCCACCAATGTAGTATCCACTAGGGAGACAGTTGGGAATCCAGAAGGAAGTCCACTAAAATCAGGTAGGCCAGAGGATGGGCCACTTCCAAGGTCCACCCCTGAATACTCACCACTAAATCCAGAGGGAAGGCCACTTGCTTCTGGAGCTTGCCCACTTCCCAGAGTTCCAGAAGGTATTCTGCCAAAGTCCAAGGCTCCAGAAGCTGACCCAATCAAGTCTTCTTTCTCAGAGGGCAACGCACTGAGATCCTCAGCTCCAGAAACAGAGGTCTCTAGACCCTCCCCTCCGGAAGGAAGTTCACCGAGGTCCTCTACTCCAGAAGCAGAAGTCTCTGGATGACCCTCTACTCCAGAAGGCAATCCACTGAGGTCCTCTACTCCAGAAGCAGAGGTCTCTAGACCTTCTCTTCCAGAAGGAAGTCCACTGAGGTCCCCTATTCCAGAAGCAGAGGCTTCTGGGCCTTCTCCAGAAGGCAACCCACTGAGGTCCCCTACACCGGAGGCAGAGGTCTCTAGACCTTCTCTTCCAGAAGGAATTCCACTAAGGTCCTCTACTCCAGAGGCAGAGGGTTCTGGAACTTCTCCAGAAGGCAGCCCACTGAGGTCCTCTACTCCAGAGGCAGAGGCTTCTGGACCTTCTCCAGAAGGCAACCCACTGAGGTCCCCTACACCAGAGGTAGAGGTCTCTATTCCTTCTCTTCCAGAAGGAAGTCCACTGAGTTCCTCTACTCCGGAGGCAGAGACTTCTGGACCTTCCCCAGAAGGAAGTCCACTGAGGTCCCCTACTCCAGAGGCAAAGGTTTCTGGACCTTCTCCAGAAGGTAACCTGCTGAGGTCCCCTACACCAGAGGTAGAGGTCTCTATTCCTTCTCTTTCAGAAGGAAGTTCACTGAGGTCCTCTACTCCAGAAGCAGAAGTCTCTGGATGACCCTCTACTCCAGAAGGCAATCCACTGAGGTCCTCTACTCCAGAGGCAGAGACTTCTGGACCTTCTCCAGAAGGCAGCCTGCTGAGGTCCTCTACTCCAGAGGCAGAGACTTCTGGACCTTCTCCAGAAGGCAGCCTGCTGAGGTCCTCTACTCCAGAGGCAGAGACTTCTGGACCTTCTCCAGAAGGTAATCCGCTGAGGTCCTCTACTCCAGAGGCAGAGACTTCTGGACCTTCTCCAGAAGGCAGCCTGCTGAGGTCCTCTACTCCAGAGGCAGAGGCTTCTGGACCTTCTCCAGAAGGCAGCCTGCTAAGGTCCTCTATTCCAGAAGCAGAGGCTTCTGGACCTTCTCCAGAAGGCAGCCTGCTGAGGTCCTCTACTCCGGAGGCAGAGACTTCTGGACCTTCTCCAGAAGGCAGCCTGCTGAGGTCCTCTACTCCGGAGGCAGAGACTTCTGGGCCTTCTCCAGAAGGTAATCCACTAAGGTCCTCTACTCCAGAGGGAGGAAATTCTGGACCTTCTCCAGAAGGCAGCCTGCTGAGGTCCTCTACTCCGGAGGCAGAGACTTCTGGACCTTCTCCAGAAGGTAATCCACTAAGGTCCTCTACTCCAGAGGCAGAAACTTCTGGACCTTCTCCAGAAGGCAGCCTGCTGAGGTCCTCTACTCCGGAGGCAGAGACTTCTGGGCCTTCTCCAGAAGGTAATCCACTGATGTCCTCTACTCCAGAGGCAGAGACTTCTGGACCTTCTCCAGAAGGCAGCCTGCTGAGGTCCTCTACTCCAGAGGCAGAGACTTCTGGACCTTCTCCAGAAGGTAATCCACTGATGTCCTCTACTCCAGAGGGAGAAACTTCTGGACCTTCTCCAGAAGGCAGCCTGCTGACGTCCTCTACTCCAGAGGCAGAGACTTCTAGACCTTCTCCAGAAGGTAATCCACTAAGGTCCTCTACTCCAGAGGCAGAGACTTCTGGACCTTCTCCGGAAGGTAATCCACTGATGTCCTCTACTCCAGAGGGAGGAAATTCTGGACCTTCTCCAGAAGGCAGCCTGCTGAGGTCCTCTATTCCAGAGGCAGAGACTTCTGGACCTTCTCCAGAAGGCAGCCCGCTGAGGTCCCCTACTCCAGAGGCAGAGGTCTCTAGGCCCTCACCTCCAACTTCAGGAATGCCGGACCATGTAATTTTATCTTCATCCCCTGAGGCCAGTCCACTTCCCACAGGCAGGCCTGAGCCCACAGCAGAGGTGAGCCCACTGGAGTCAAGATCTTCAGAGGGCAGTCCACTTGCACTTTCCCCTGAGGGTTGGCCACTGAAGTCCAGATGTCCTGAAACTTCTCCGCTGCCTGTGAAGTCACCACTGACTTCAGGTACCCCGGATGGCTCCCCAGAGCCCGGCAGCTCAGTCCCACTGGGCACTGGGGGTGAAAGTGTGGACAGTTCCTCCCAGGGGAACGGTTCCTCTGAAGGGAATGGCTCTTCCGAGGGGGACGGCTTCTCTGAGACTGAGGGCACTTCCGTTCCAGAAGGTCCTTCTGTGCTCTCCTCTGTTGCTGCGCTGGTGGGAGGCCATGTTGGAGGGATCCCTGGAGGAAAGGAAGAAGATGAGGTATGGATTTAGTAACTCTGCTTTATTTGAAGCTCACCCATTCCTTCCACAGTAAAACTTTTCTTCAGAGGTGTGTGCTCAGACATTTTTTTTTTAAAGATTTTATTTATTTATTCGACAGAGATAGAGACAGCCAGCGAGAGAGGCAACACAAGCAGGGGGAGTGGGAGAGGAAGAAGCAGGCTCATAGCAGAGGAGCCTGATGTGGGGCTCGATCCCAGAACGCTGGGATCATGCCCTGAGCCTAAGGCAGACGCTTAACCACATTGCCACCCAGGCGCCCCTAGACATTTTCTAATGGAACCTTGCATCGTGTCTGGGGAAGGAAGGAGGGAGGGGACCAGGAAACTGTGTTCTTCGAGACTCCAGGTGGCGCCAACCACACAACCCATGCAAGTAGGGGCCTGGCTCTCATGGAAAGTAATCAAGGTCACCTATCAAGTACCTACACACGATCATCTCATTTATCTAAACCCATGATTTGCAAAGTGTGGTCCCTGCACCGGCAACATGAACAGTACCAGCAACACCAGCATTACCTGGGAGGCTGACAGAAGAGCAGATTCTCAGACCCCACCGCACTCCCTCTGGGGACTCTAGGGTGGGGGCAGCATGGTGTCTTTTTTTTTTTTAATTTTAATTTTTTTTAAAAATTATTTGTTTATTTTAGAGGGGGGGAGAGAGAGAACGTGAGTGGGGGGAGAGGTAGAGAGAGGGAGACAAATAGACTCTCTGCTGAGTGGGGAGCCCAACACGGGGCTTGATCCCAGGACCCTGACATCATGACCTGAGTGGAAACCAAGAGTCAGACACAACTGACTATGCCACCCAGGCATGTTGTCTTTTAATAAGTCCCTTCCCCACCCCACCCCCACCCTGGAACCCTCACAATGCCGATGCCCCCTCGAGTT
>NW_024425230.1:20109108-20136868 GCF_017311325.1 Ursus maritimus | reverse complement strand
ACTTCTGGACCTTCTCCAGAAGGCAGCCTGCTGAGGTCCTCTACTCCAGAGGCAGAGACTTCTGGACCTTCTCCAGAAGGTAATCCACTGATGTCCTCTACTCCAGAGGGAGAAACTTCTGGACCTTCTCCAGAAGGCAGCCTGCTGACGTCCTCTACTCCAGAGGCAGAGACTTCTAGACCTTCTCCAGAAGGTAATCCACTAAGGTCCTCTACTCCAGAGGCAGAGACTTCTGGACCTTCTCCGGAAGGTAATCCACTGATGTCCTCTACTCCAGAGGGAGGAAATTCTGGACCTTCTCCAGAAGGCAGCCTGCTGAGGTCCTCTATTCCAGAGGCAGAGACTTCTGGACCTTCTCCAGAAGGCAGCCCGCTGAGGTCCCCTACTCCAGAGGCAGAGGTCTCTAGGCCCTCACCTCCAACTTCAGGAATGCCGGACCATGTAATTTTATCTTCATCCCCTGAGGCCAGTCCACTTCCCACAGGCAGGCCTGAGCCCACAGCAGAGGTGAGCCCACTGGAGTCAAGATCTTCAGAGGGCAGTCCACTTGCACTTTCCCCTGAGGGTTGGCCACTGAAGTCCAGATGTCCTGAAACTTCTCCGCTGCCTGTGAAGTCACCACTGACTTCAGGTACCCCGGATGGCTCCCCAGAGCCCGGCAGCTCAGTCCCACTGGGCACTGGGGGTGAAAGTGTGGACAGTTCCTCCCAGGGGAACGGTTCCTCTGAAGGGAATGGCTCTTCCGAGGGGGACGGCTTCTCTGAGACTGAGGGCACTTCCGTTCCAGAAGGTCCTTCTGTGCTCTCCTCTGTTGCTGCGCTGGTGGGAGGCCATGTTGGAGGGATCCCTGGAGGAAAGGAAGAAGATGAGGTATGGATTTAGTAACTCTGCTTTATTTGAAGCTCACCCATTCCTTCCACAGTAAAACTTTTCTTCAGAGGTGTGTGCTCAGACATTTTTTTTTTAAAGATTTTATTTATTTATTCGACAGAGATAGAGACAGCCAGCGAGAGAGGCAACACAAGCAGGGGGAGTGGGAGAGGAAGAAGCAGGCTCATAGCAGAGGAGCCTGATGTGGGGCTCGATCCCAGAACGCTGGGATCATGCCCTGAGCCTAAGGCAGACGCTTAACCACATTGCCACCCAGGCGCCCCTAGACATTTTCTAATGGAACCTTGCATCGTGTCTGGGGAAGGAAGGAGGGAGGGGACCAGGAAACTGTGTTCTTCGAGACTCCAGGTGGCGCCAACCACACAACCCATGCAAGTAGGGGCCTGGCTCTCATGGAAAGTAATCAAGGTCACCTATCAAGTACCTACACACGATCATCTCATTTATCTAAACCCATGATTTGCAAAGTGTGGTCCCTGCACCGGCAACATGAACAGTACCAGCAACACCAGCATTACCTGGGAGGCTGACAGAAGAGCAGATTCTCAGACCCCACCGCACTCCCTCTGGGGACTCTAGGGTGGGGGCAGCATGGTGTCTTTTTTTTTTTTAATTTTAATTTTTTTTAAAAATTATTTGTTTATTTTAGAGGGGGGGAGAGAGAGAACGTGAGTGGGGGGAGAGGTAGAGAGAGGGAGACAAATAGACTCTCTGCTGAGTGGGGAGCCCAACACGGGGCTTGATCCCAGGACCCTGACATCATGACCTGAGTGGAAACCAAGAGTCAGACACAACTGACTATGCCACCCAGGCATGTTGTCTTTTAATAAGTCCCTTCCCCACCCCACCCCCACCCTGGAACCCTCACAATGCCGATGCCCCCTCGAGTTTGAGAATCATTCATCCAAAGCCATCCCTCTGAGGCAGGGGAGGGGTAGTACTGTTTGCAAAAATACATCAACTTTTTCAATTCTGAGCGTGCTATTGCAGAGGGTTTGGAAAACAGAGTGAAAAAGTCTCATCATTCTAAATAATCATGGTTGCATTATTTTCTTTCCATCTTATTTCCTTTGGCATTTAAAAATAACCTAGCTGGCTGGAGTGCCTGGGTGGCTCAGTCAGTTGAGGATCCGGCTCTTAGTTTTGGCTCAGGCCATGATCTCAGGGTCATGAGATCAAGCCCCACGTCAGGCTCCGTGCTCAGCACAGAGTGTACTTAGGAGTCTCTCTCTCCCTCTGCCTCTCCCCCCCCAACTTGCCCACACACACTCTCTCTCAAATAAATAAATAAATAAATAAATAAATAAATAAATCTTTAAAAAAGCACAAACAACAAAATCTAGCTGGGTTTGGACCTTGCATGTTCTTTTGGGTTTATTTCTCAGGTAGAGAACCTGAGCCAGGCAGGTGCTGGTCCCACTGGTCAGGCTCACAACCTACTCTGGCTTATAGGAGAATCCTGGGGGGGGGGGGGCGGTTCAGGTAGCAGTGGCGGCTTGCAAGAGGGCATTAGGTGGAGATAGATATGTGTGTGTGTGTGTGTGTGTGTGTATCAGAAACACTTTGGAATGGCCACTTACAGTCATGATATAACATTTCTCTTTTAAATAATTTTAGGTTTCTTTTTAAAAGCAAGTCAATTTAGAGAAAGAGACATAGAGTTAACGACAGTACAGATGGTTCCTGATATGGCCAAAGTGGTAGGGAACTGAAGTATGGAAAATATTTCTAGGGGCCCGTTGGAGTCCCTTCCCATGGAAACTCCCACTAGTTGCTGCCAGGATCCCGTGCCAAGCCACACACTCGGGCCAAACAGGACTCGGTTATTCTTGTCCTGGTGAAGGGTGAGGGAAGGGTCACAAGCAGGTGTGGCTGCTGGGTGAGGTCTTTGGGCCAGAATCCCACCTCCTCCAATATTCCCTCACCTTCTGGCGTGGAGCGAGGCCAGGCTTTGCATTTCCAGGACCCAGAAGAGTGCCTGGCATGGCTGAGTTGCCTGGGAACAGTGCACTCAACGAGTGACTACATAAAGTAGTGGGAAGCCTGATATACTCATTTCTTCAACTGAAAATGTCCCCGGGCGAGCTGACTCTACTGAGCACACATACATGACTGGGCTTTGCTTTAATTCAGCCTTACCCACGAATGCTCCATGGGGAAAAGAAAGGCCCTTGGTCAGATTCATTTGGGACACTTTGAATATATCACCCCCTCTGCATTACAGCACATATTAGCATATCCAAGGCACTGAGAAGGTCTGCAGTGAGAAAACCTGTTAATCTTTCTGTAAGCCAGCATGTCCCCAGCCTTATGGCCACAAAACACTTTTTCCGACACGGTTAGGGGACTGAAGTTTTCATCCCATCAAGTTCCATGTGATTTGATGAGGACAGATGGGGCTCAGGAAGTGCTGGCTGGGATGCCTGGCTCATAAGAGGGACATAGAAGGAGGAGCAAGGCAAGGGGACAGGTCACAGTCACACTTCCAATGACCCCTCTAGGTCTTTTCCTCTCTACTGGAGATCTTCCTACAAGAGAGTTTTTAAAAGGTTAGAGGGTAGAGGTGTAAATGCAGGAGGACAGACTGACAGCCCCCTGATAGGCTCAGTGATGAGCATCAGAGTGTGTAGGGGGGAGAAATAAAAAGAAGGGCGAGTTGGGGGGTGGAGAGAGAAAGAGAGAGGGAGAGAGGTGTGTTTTATCAACAAGGCTGACCCTTCCTTCCCTTGGCGGTTGTCCTAGAGGCCAGTTGAGGTGGCTGACATTGCCCACGGCAGCATATCCAGCTAGTGTCAGGGCTGGCGAAACAGAGCACAGGTCCCGGGCAGAGAACCACCCCTGGGCCACAGCCTAAGCAGACAGGCACGTGTGACTTCAGGACACGCCCCAGCGCCCTCGCCTCACAGACCTGGTGGTGGGGAAGTGCCCGCTGGGCTGTAGGCTGGTTCCCATTCCGTCTGGTTTTCTGGCTCAATGGTGAAGCCTGGGATTGCGGTCGTCTCCTCCCCCACGGGGACAGCAGCCACACCAGGCCCCACTTGGGTAGCGATCCAGTCCTCCACGACAGAGGGCGTGGGTGTGCCACCCTCTTCTTCTCCTGGAGAGGGCGCTGCTGAGACACCTAAAGAGAGGTGGGTGGTGAGCATTCCCTCCTGCTAGCGACCCATCCCAGGCTGGCCCTTCTCCAGGGGGACTAGAGGATTTTGAGGGGGGCCAACCTGGTGCAAAAACCTTGCTGGACCTCGACCTCCCCCCCGACCAAGCCCAGTGAGATGGCTCCTTGTCTTCCTCAATACGAGCTGATTGTATCACTTACACAATATTGATATGCACACATCATCAGCACACACATTATTTCAGGGCAGTCTGGGGCATCCCTTCTGCAGAATGTATTCTACGTGCCAGGCATTGTTGAAAGGTGTTATGTATATGACATCATTTTATCCCCCAACAGCCTTATGAGATAGATACTTGATCTCATGTACAGGTAGGAAAACTAAGGCACAGTTAAATGACTTGCCCAGGACCCCGGCTTATAAGTGGCAGATCTTGTCTTCGAAGGCAAGTATCTGGTGCGAGACTCTGCTCTCAACGACGGCACGATGCTGTCTTTCTTGGGGATAGAAATTAGGTTCCAAGTATGTCTGGGTCAAAAATAGGAGGCTGCTATTTAAAATTCATGATCGTCCTGGCACTGGAGGCTGAAGGCGTGATTTAGGGACCGGGGGACCGGGGGGGGGGGTAACTCTTTTGGTTTAGGGGAAACCAGCGGTGGGCTCAGTCGGGAAGGAGGCCAAACTTCCGCAGTTATAGAAAAGCCAGAGTTCACGGAGGGTCGGGGCCAGTGGGGGTGCATGGCTAAGAATTTACTGGGAGGCTAACTGGTTTGGCTTCTGCTGCCCAGAGCAGGGAGAAGGGGACCAGCACAAGAGCTTCCACACATCCTCTGAGAGGGGTTTGGCTTTCTTGAGGCTGCAAGTGGGGCTGAGCTTCCTTTGAACTGGGTTTTCAAAGGTGACTCCGGAAGTCGGAGAAGCTCGGGGGAGCTCAGGTTTTATTTTTTTGTCACCGTTGTTTTGAAATAATGATATATTCATAGCAAGTTACACAGACACTCAGTTTTGATACATCAGGTATAAAACGTGGCCCAAGCTGTAACTACAATCTACATTGCAGGAGATCCAGACCCCGGGGTTCTCCTCTAGGCAGAGCCCAGCACGACCGTGGCCATACCCTAGCCACACCCCTGGGCTGTTTGACGACCTCACTCTCAGAACTCACAGGGAATGAAGATTGCTGGATGAGGCAGTGGGTCCTCAGCGTGGGTCAATTAAAACCACGAATTTCTGGTGCTCAGTGAAGAGTAAAAGAATACCTTCCCCCAACTCATCACAAACATATTTACAAGCAGAAGAAAAGTTGGCAAGGGTCTACAAATTAAAACAGTATATATATGTGTGTGTGTATGTGTGTGTTATTTATAATAATAAGGCTAACATTTACTGAGAATTTACCATGTCCCAGGCACAATGCCAAGTGTTTCGTATGCACTATCCCGGTTTATCCGCACAGCAACGCTTTGAGGTGGGACCTATTACATCATTATTTTATAGATGAAACAGAGGAACAGAGAGGTTAAGTGACTTGCCCCAGGTTACACAGCTACGAAGCAGCAGAGTTATAATTAAAATTCAGGTCTGCCTGATTTGAGGGCCCCAGTTCTCACTCACTTCTCTCTGCTGGTCTCTGGGGACCTTTAGAAGGATGTATGTGCCTTGGGGTCAACGCCTAAGGTCATGCTTAGAGCTGACTTCTTCCTCCTTGCTCTGACGGACGGGGCAAGTGGACAGGGGCCAGAAGGGGTGAACCCAGGGGAGTGATGCGCCAGGCAGAAGGGAGGCTGGAGGAGAGGTGAGAAGGCGTACCTCGGAAACAGAAGGCGTGGTGCCGGGACAGCGGGTCTGGGAGGCCCGTCTGGTTGGGGTAGAGGTAGACAGTTCTCACGCCTGGCTTGTCTCCACCGCAGGAGGGCCTCGGGGTGACGATGGGGTAACGGAGGCTGCCGTCCGACAGCCAGCCGGCATAACACTTGTCTAGGCCTTGGCTCCAGGCGGCGTAGAGCTGGCCCGTGGAGGCCAGGGTGGCGTTTTGAGATTCACAGAATGCCAGGGCTTCCTGGAAGGTGAACTGCTCCAGGCGTGTGACGAAGAACACCTCCCCTGGGGGCAGAAGCAGGTGGCAGGTGTGACCCTTGTGCCCACAGCCAGGTGAGGGGCGGGCAGGGCAACTGAACTGAGATCAGTTGGTCGCTCTAGATGGAAACAACCTTCCCTCCTTCCGTCTTCTCTAGATTGTCCGGTCGCGCTTGGGCAACCTCCCTCTGACCCCCTGGGCTCCCCTCCACCACAAAACTCAAGCATAGAGCACCCGGATGCCGAGGACCAGCAGCCCCCCACCCCCACCCCTGGGAACTCATCGAGGGGAGGGGCAGGTCCTGGGGCCATTCTTGGGGTTTGGGTCCCCACACCCAGACCAGTACCCAGGTGCCTGTCTGATTTGGGGGAAGGAAGTTCACGTTTACCGAATACCTACTTGTACTGGGCACTTCTCATACGTATCTCATTGAATGCTCACCAAAGGCTCTGATATGAGCACAATCAGCTCATATTTTATAGATGAGGAAACTAAGGCCCAGAGAGGTTAAGTAACTTGCCCCAAGTCACAAAACAAGTGAGTGGGTATGCTGAAATCTTTCCAGAACACCAGCATTTCCAAAATGGGGCTCAGTGCAATAGTAATTTGGTGATTATAATTGAAATTAAAAGAAATGAAACAAGAAAAGGTCTGTGGTTAAATAAGGTTGCGCTGCTCGGTTAAGCAGAGTTAAAGAGGTTTTCTACTGCAGGATTTCTCAGAGCCTTTGATTTGTTCCTGGGTATCGGGACTCTCCACAAGGCAGATGGCATATGTAACATTTATTTGTAATAAGTAAAGTCTCATTTATCAGCAGAAATCACTGCTTTTCTAAGGAACCAGTGCTCTCCTGCAGCTGGGGGAACTCACATGAACCACACAGGAGGGAGAGAAGGAGCTTAATCTGAGAGAGGGGCTGGGCCAGCTTTTCTTAAACAGGAACAGAACTGGGTGGATGGTAATTCCCCCTCCTCTTTGTGTCTCCCCAGGGCCCAAAATGCGAGAACATGGACCATACCCTCGAGCCTGTCCACATAGCAGTAGACATCATAAGTTTCTGATGGTGGCCGCACACCGTAGGTCCTGACCCCTGGGCTGCTGTCTTTGTCACCCACACACGGGGTCCGTGGGCTCACAATGGGGTATCTGCAAAGGAGGGCAGGAGGGGGGCATGAAGGCCTGTTCCAGAGGCTGGGGGATGCAGGGCCCAGGGAGATGCTGGCAGGTCTCTCAGGGACTTGGGCAGGGTGTATCTTCACTTGTCCAGTGAGATCCAAACCAGGAAGGAGCCCCTCATGCAACAAGCTCCCTGTGTGGCTGTGGGAAGGGTCTGGAGGCCCCTGGGGGATTCCTGGCTTCAGAAGAGAGCCCATTATATGGAAGGACATTGAGTCAAGCTGGAAGGGACCTAGGTGGGGGGCCTTGAGGAGAGAGTCTCCCTCTCTGTCCCTTGGGGATAAATGCCCAAGGACTTAATGTCACCTGGGGCCCTTCCCCACCTGCTCAGAATATGCCTTGATTCTGGGGGAGAAATTAAGGGAGGAGCCACGGAGTCATTAATTCATTAATTACTGCACAGCGTAGCAGGTGCCCACTCTGCTGGGTGCCGTGACAGGTTCTGCTCCCCAGGCCCGACCTCTCATGGTTGGTTTGGGGATGGGGGGAGGGGGAAGGCGGGGGCGGGGGCTCATCCTTCACCTGACAGTCTGGTCCTGCAGCCAACCAGCGTCACATTGCTCGTAGCCTGCTTCATAGGCGGCCTGGAGCTGCTCCGGAGAGGCGATGACGGCCCCAGTGCGCAGACAGGCCTGCTGAGCCTCCTCAAAGGTCAGTGAGTAGCGGGCGGAGCCTGGGCGGTAGTGGAACACAACCCCTGCGTGGGGAGGAGAGGAAGAGAAGGAGAGACATGGTATGGACTGGGTACTACAATGCCAGGGCCCATGGGCCTGGTTCTTTGGTTTTGAGGGCAGGGAGGGAGCCCTGGCTCCGTCAGGAATGACTCCCCTTCGTCCCCTCCTTCCTTTCCTACTTCCGATCCTATTCTCAACCAAGTTGGTTCCCTCTGCTTGTTCAAGCTGCTCCTGAAGTCCATCTCCCTGAGAGAGCCGTGGAGGACTCTTCTGCCCTGGGTGTCCCCAACCCTTCTCTTTGGGCCCCTTACTCCTAAGCTGTTCAGTTGTCCCTTTTCTCTTTAAAACAAATGCATTTTTTTCTCCTTATAACAAGAATAAGCATTCATTACAGAACATTTGGAAAATACAGAAAAGGCTAAGGAATATATCGAGCAATCACTGGCATTTCTTCCACCTGGCCCAGGGCCCAGGGGGTGAGTGCCTGCCCCGAAAGAGCCGGCCAGAGTTTTCGTGGGTGTGTACCGGGCACATTCTGGGGAGTGGCCTTGTGGTTTTTGCCAGGTTCTCAAAGGGGCAGAGCCCTGTCCTTGAGCTGCCCACTTACTCTGCCTGTCCCGTTATATTCAGCTGCATACACATTGGCCTCTGCTTCTGACGCTTCCTGGGGTGATTAGCCAGGTTACGTCAGCTTCAAATCACTGGTCTGACACTGTCCCATGTTCCTTGTCCTGTGGCCAATGCTCATCTGTCCCTTGGCACCTTCCCACAGGGAGCCAGTGGGGCTCTTTCCAGTCCTGGACTAACCCTGGGAACCAGCCATCGGGGGGGGTTTACCCCAAAACTTCTAAACAATTTCTCCTTTCCAACAGATTGTATTCTTCTGGGCAAGTCAGGCTGAAATCCGACCTGGTGACATCCTGGGTGTGATGGTGGATGGCAGTGTCCAGCTGCTCTTCCCCAGGAGGGGACACCAGCTAGGCCTTTATGAAAGCCACCCCAGAATGTCCTTCCTGTTCTTGGACTGGAGTTTGGGGAGCGGCTGAGCTCCATAACATCCCAAGCCTCCAGACCTCTATTAAACACCTGGAACACCCCCATCCTAGAAGAGGGGCTGGCAGGCATTTTCTGGAAAGGGCCAGATAGGACATAGTTTAGTCTTCGTGGGCTCAATGGTTTCTGTCACAACTACTCAACTCTACGGTGACAGCCCAAAAAGAGCCACAAGATAGCACACTGAGGAGTAACTGTGGCTTTGTTCCAATCCGACTCTATTCATGGATGTTGAATCTTGAATTTTATGTCACTTTCATTATATGTCACAAAATATTATTCTCACTCTGACTTTGTCCCCCAACTATTTAAAACTGTAAAACGATCCTTAGTGTGCGGGCCATAGAGAAACAGGTGGCAAGCTGATGTGACCGTCAGAGCTTGCTGACCCCTGTCCTGGAAGGTCAGCTCTGTGAGGAGTCCCAGGGTCACCTTGTACAGCAGTTTTCAAGTGGCTCTGTTCTGTGGAGGTACCTGATGGGGCTAAGGGGGGGCCCTGGACAAAAGAGCCCCAGTTCTTGGCTCCACTTCACCTAGACCCATGTGGCATTTTTACCTGCTTGACATATACTACGGTTTCCACCTATGACTTCATTTGAAGGAAACTCTTCGTGGCAAAAGAGCATGGAGGTCACTCTCTGGCCCACCCCCTTGTTTTGTAAGTAAGGAGAACCGAGTCTGAGAGGAGGAAGACTTGGCCCAGGTCTCAGGCTAAGTTGAAGGCATGGATCCTTTAGGTAGGCCAAGTTCTTTCCACCTGCCCCCCAGCCCCCATGCAGCCCCCCAAGGGGCAGGCACTTACCCCCTGGCAATCGTGGCCGCCCCGAAACCTCGGTTGCGCCTGGGACTGCGGTCACCTGCACGACATGGTCCTCACTGGTGAAGGCGGTGAAGGCTGGGCCGGGCGTGGGGGGAACACCCCAGGGCCCAGCGGTCTCTCCAGTCCTGTTCTCAGCCTCAGGGAAGGCAGTGGCCCCTCTATCGGGGGCAAACGTGAAGGGCTCCTCGGGCTCCGGGACAAACGTGAAGGGCTCCTCGGTCTCCGGGACAGTGGGGGAGACGCCAAAGATGGGTTTCACAGTGAGGATCACGTTGCCTCGGGCTTCACCCTCCGTGACGTTTCGGGGCAGGGGCAGCTCCACGTCAGGCCAGGTCACTGTCTGGATGGTGATGTCCTCCTCGCCGCCCACCCCGAAGAAGTTTTCTGGGATGTCCACAAAGTCTTCACCTGGAGCGGGGAGAAAGATGAGTTTTAGGAGCTCAACCTGAGGCTGGCTTGAGGGAGACGAGCGTCGGATCCTCCTTCCCTGCCGGGGAAGGAAAGCACCTACTGTGCGCCTGGCGGTCTCGACTCCGCGAGTACTCATTCTAGGAGGCCTCGGATTCCATGCTGCCGAAGAGCGCCAAGGCATCACACCGCGAGATGCTGACCAAGCGGCTCACCGCTTATATGACCAGGGCAGCTCCAACATCCCTTCCTGATCAACACCCGCCACCTCCTTATCTGTCTTCCGGGTACCGGATGTTGTAAGTAGCCATAAATCAGCTACGAAGTGGAATAGAGAACTCATGCTAAAGATGTGGGAGCCCATGACATGGAGGAAAGTGACCTAAGACCCCTGCCTGCCTCGGTCACCAGCCAAGGAGGGTGTGGCAGGAACAGGCCGGTCAATCACTTAAGAAAGAGGAAACCCACAAGCGTGCTACCACTTGGAAAAGGCTGGTTAGGCTATGGGACGGTTAGGAGAGGCTTTGGGGGAAACCCTCATTACTTTTGCAAAAACGCCCCTCTTCCTGTGAAGTCAGGCCATAAAGGCCAAACATGAAGGAGCTAGGCCACCATGCTGTCCCCAGTTTTGTCCTAATAGGGATGCCCGTCTATAGTATCCGTGTTTTTTTTCCCTTTAAGAATTAGCACGTAATTGTAATGCTAACCCAGACGTGTAAAATGAGATAAAAATCTTTTAAAAGTTTTAGTCTAAATTTTTTTTTTTTAATTTATTTGTTAGAGAGAGAGCATGGTAGGCAGAGGGAGAAGCAGACTCCCAGCTGAGCAGGGAGCCTGACGCGGGACTCAATCCCAGGACCCTGGGATCATGACCTGAGCCCACGGCAGATGCGTAACTGACTGAGCCGCCCAGGTGTCCCTAGTCTAAATTTTCAAAATAAATTGCCTGTCAAAACTGCCCCCACCAACTCTTTTCAATAACCACGTGGCCCTTCTTTTAAGCACACTGGATTCGAGAGAGTGGGTAACGGTGCTCGCCTGGAGGGGGCATGGTTTCGTGCCGGCCACTTGCTCCTTAGACAGATGGGGACATCGAGGCTTTGCCCGGCTGCACAGTCGCCCGGGGCAGAGCTGTGATTCCAACCTGCGCAAACACAGACTCTGAAGGTCGTGCTTTTAACCCTCTCCTGAGCTGACAAGACAGGGCTGGATCCTGCCGCTTACGGTGCTTCTCCCTTGGCTGTTCTAGGAGCTGGTGAAAACAGGGGGTACTGAAGCATAGGGTTTGGGTACCTGTGGTCCCTTGAAGGGGTAGAAACCAACCCCGTTCCCAGCTCCCCTCCTCTGGGCCCCCATTTCTGTGGCGCAAACCCCCCTCCCAGGCCCTGCACCCCCCCAGCCCCACCTGTGTAGCAGATGGCGTCGTAGCGGGACGAGGGGTCGGGGTAGCCCGTCTGGTTGGCGTGCAGGTAGACGGTCCGCACGCCCAGGAGGTTGCCCCCGCAGTTGGGCCGAGCCTTGGAGATGGGGTAGCGCACACTGCGGTCAGCCAGCCAGCCAGCACTGCACATGTCCATGCCGCCCTGCCAGGCCAGGTAGAGCTGGCCCGTGGTGGCCAGCCGCGCGCCCAGCCGCCGGCACTCGTTGGCTGCCTCCTGGAAGGTGAACTTCTCCGGAGATGTCGCATAGAAGACCTCGCCTGCCAAGGACAGGGCCGGCAGGGTGAGGACCTCCTTCCCCGCTCCTGCCCCCGCCTCCCTCCCTAGGCTCCAAGCTCCTGCTCCAAAGCATTCTTGCTGGCCCTCTGCTGTGAAACCGCCCCTCTCCCTGCCCCATCCGTCCTAGCAGTTGAGCATTGCCTATGCAAGCAATCCTTTTAAAAAAATTGAAGTTGTGACGGGAAGAGCAGGCATTAGACTTTGACCCTCAAAGCAGTGGTTCCCAAATGGGGGTCTCTAGGCCCCGAAGCATCTATAAGGGCATTAGTGGGGCCTTGTGAGCGCTTTTTACTATTTCTGCAAACCTAAGCATGTTGTGTGGGGGGTAGGGGTGGGTGGTGGGCAGGTGTTTCCGGGGAAGGCACTGGCAGTCCCCGCTCAGTGGCAGTTCTGATTGGCTTTGTCTTTGGTGAGCCAAGAATGGGAACACAAATACTTGCTCCTTAATAGGCCCTGGGCCCAGAGGCGAGAGTGAGGAAAGGGAGCCTGGGGGTGAGAAAGCAGGGGACTGTCCCAGCCTCAGAATGAGCCAGGTTGTTTGGGCTTATCTCCAGCCTGGGGGAAGCTGCGAACTTGGGTGGGGGCGGGGGCCCGAGGCGGCAGGGCCTGGACTGTCAAAGGGGGGGTTGGGTGCAGATGGGAGAAGTCGTATCTTCCACATGCCCAGGTAACTCGGGAAGCTCTGCTTGTGATCAAAATTAGTATCCTTTACAAAGCAGAGAAGGACTCTGGGTTCCTTCCCGCCACCACTGAGGCTCTCCAGAACTGGCCCATTGGGACAGCCTGGGTGGCACTGGGGGCTGGCTGCAGCGGAGCTAGAGAGGTCAGAAGGGCAGTCGACTCTCCTGGGAACTACACTTCTGATGGGCCCCACCCTGGAGTGGCCTGGGGCATTCTTTGTGAGGGTGACAAGGCTGGGCTAGGCTTTACTGGTGCAGTGAACCTTGGGACAGCAATGGGCTGGTCATGGCAGCAGGAGATGCTGACTGGGAGGGGTGGTCCCAGCAGAGAGACAGAGACAAGCATTCTTGGGCCCAGTAGTGGTGCCAGACAGTTGGGGCGTGCCCGCGGCTACTGAGGCTCTTTCCAAAGTGGGGAAGGAGGGGATCTGAGGGCCCCTATCTTTCCCCCACCCTCTCTGGGCATGGTAGGGAGGGGTCTGGTGTGTGCTGTCCTGGGTTCGTGCTCTGCCCTAGAGGAGGCCCACGGAATCCCTAGTGTCAGTGGGGAGAAGGGGACAGGTAGGGCTCCTGGGAAGGGGGCAGGCCTCACCCTCCATCTCCTCAGCGAAGCAGTAGACATCATAGGTCTCATTGGTGTCTCGGATGCCGTAGGTCCTCACGCCCGGAAACTCATCCTTGTCCCCATAGCAGCCTTCCCTCGGAGTGTGGATGGGGTACCTGCCAGGAACCCAGAATGGGTGTCGTGTGACCTTCAGGGGACAGAAGGGGCCTGTGGCCTGGGCCCTTGTATCCTCCTCCCACGTGGGAGGAAACGGGGACTCACTGATGTGTTTGCCAGTATCTGCCCTGGGTACGTGGACTGCTCGTCTTTATGGCTTTTCCCCCCAAGCTTTATTGAGATACATGTTTTCACAGTTATCGATGATTACAGGCAGCCCCCTTTGCTGAATATTTATAAGAACCAAATATCCAGGCCTGCAAATCTTTTCTGTAGAGAGGCCAGAGAGTAAATATTTTAGGTCTTGTGGCCCCTAGGATCTCGTCTTGACCCCTCAACATTGCCGCTGTAGTGTGAAATAGCCACAGAGGTCCTACACAGCTTTATGTACAGAGACAAGGGTGGGTTGGATTTGGCCTGTGGGCCACCATTTGCTGACCCCTGCTTTGCCTCATTTGAGTCTCACGTCAACCTAATGAGGCAAGTGCTAGCAACACTCCATTTTAACCTGGAAGAAACTGAGGCCCAGAGACGTGAAACAATTTGCCCCAGGTCACACAGCGTCTAAGTGTCAGAGCTGCGGTTTGAGCCCAGCTCTTCCTGAGGCCGCAGTGTGGGCTCTTGCACTATGCTAGGCTGCTGTCTTGTCCTGTTTTCTTGTTGGTGGCGTTTGTGTCCTAAGATCTGAAAGATCTACCCCAAGATTGCAAAGATATTTTCCTTTGTTTTCCTCGGGAGGCTTTGCGGTTCCAGCTTTTCCGTTCAGAGCTCTGATCCGCCCCGAATGAGTGTCTCATCTTGCCTTAACAGGCTCGCTCTCACGGACTGAGATCCCTCGAGGGCAGAGCTCTATCTGTCCCGCTGGGCTACCCATCCCTCAGCAGCTGCACTCCAGGGGGAAAAAGGCCCCCAAAAGCTTAATTTATGGATGTCTCGCCTTATTAAAAGCAACAAAAAAGGCAAGTGGTTTACAAAAATACACAAAACACTGAAGTTTCAAGAAACAGTGAAGAAATCATGGCAAAGGGGGGCCAGGGGTAGGAAGGGTAATGATGTGTAATGTGCTCATGCAGCCGAAGTTCCCAGCAGCTCCTCACTCCGCTGCAGGGTGGAATGACAAGGACCTGGACAGGTCACGAGATTTCTATCAGCAGAGCCACCAGACATTCCAGAATGCGTCCCGGCCCCCCGGGAGCTCCCACATGAGGCTGTCTGAGGTGGTCGGGGGCAAGGGGCACAGGGCCTTTATTGCTCATGTTCCATCTTTCAAATGAATGCAATAAGCCCCCTTTTAAAAAATAAGGCACGAAAAGGCCTTCTGTGCAAGTTCTCTATTGTTTTAAAATTCCTAGCGGCCACTAAAAGTATTTCCACTGGAGCACTGGAGCTTTCTAGAAAAGCACGTGATGAATTTTTTGCACGCAGAATACCTGACACATTATTATGTCCTTCCTCATAGCGCAACCAGATGGCCCCAAATCAAACGTTGGCTTCTGAACAGTGATGTAAGGATCGTTAGAGCCGGCGAAGGTGTTACTGCAGCCCCAGCCCAGGCTGGCCACGGCGTCACGCTGGCCCCGGCTCCAGGCTGGCCCGGTGCCCTAGCCCATCGTCTCCCCAACTCTGCGCGTGGCCCGGGGGCTCACCTGACAGTCTGGTCAGCCAGCCAGCCGGCGTCACACTGGTGGAAGCCGTCCTCGTAGGCGGCCTGCAGCTGTTCAGGGGTGGCGATGATGGCACTGTTCTGTAGGCAGGCCCGCTGTGCCCTGTCGAAGTCCAGCGTGTAGCGTGTGGAGATGGCTCTGTAATGGAACACGACGCCTGCGCGGGTGGGAGAGCAGGTCAGGCACAGCCTCCCATCTTCAAAGTCCTCGAAGAATTATGGTTATGGTCAAAGGGGCCTTAGGGACATCTGGTCTGGGCCTCTAGCTGATGCACAGATCTCCTCCCCACATTCACATGTGATCCTTCTGCCTTTGTGGAAATACCTCCAGTGATGGGGACCTCACTACCCCACAGAGTGTCTGTTTTGAATTTCTCTGATAATTCTGATAATCAGAAAGTTCTTTGAATTGAACTAAAACCTGCCTCCTTTTACTTTTTTGTTGGCACTCTCAGGCCCCATATTTTCTTTGGGGAAAGAGACACTTGAGCCCCATGTATCCTCAGCCCAGGAGCATCCTAGTGGGAACCCTGTCCTCAAGCCAACCAAGGACACAACCATTCTCCTTGGGCCATCAAGAGAAAAGGAACCAGGGAGGCTTCATCCCTTTCTCTGACTTCTGGAGCTGAGAATGGGGCTGAGGTGGGGGTGGAGGAGGGAAAAGACATCTGGATGAAGAGTCAGGAGACCGCTCTGGCTCGCTTCCAGAGAAACTTCAGGCAGATCGCCTAACCTCAGTTTGCTTATCTGTAAAATGGGGATGATCACAGGGCCCACGGAATCATGGGATGGTGGCCAAGCGCAAACTTTCATTTACATGTGCCGATGGCCAGGATGTGTTTAATTCCCTCAAAGTCCAGAGAGAATGATAGTCCCAGCTCCGTGTTAGAGGCACAACTGAAGCTAAGTGACTTGACTCCGGTGGGTGCAAGCCAGCCGGCGGGGAAGCAGCTGGGATTTGAAAACCAGCCTGCCTGAGTTCACTCCCATGAGGATACCATTCTGGTTCTTTCCCCAGGTGAAGCAGTGTCCCTGTGGGACGTTCTCACCTTTCACCACGACCTCTATGGTAGCCTCGCTGTCCTCAATGCCGTGCATAACCTCACAGCGGTAGATCCCCGAGTCATTGGAGCGAAGGTTCTGGATTTCCAAGGTGGCGTCACTGGGGATGGCCGGGTAGTTGGGCAGCGAGACCTTGTCTTGGTAGGCGCTGTTGACCCGCGCCTGCCCTTCCGTGGCTACCAGCAGCACCACCTCCTTCTCCTTGGAAATACGGCTCCACTTGATTCTCGGGGCGAGGGGGGCAGTGGAGGGGGCGGTGGTCACAGGGTGCGTGGGGTCGATGAAGTAGCAGGGGATGGTGAGGGAGCTCCCCAGGAGGACCCGCAGAGGCGACGGTTCAGGGATGCTGACACTCAGTGAGTTGTCAGGGTCTGTGGGGCAGGGACAGAACTGTTAGCGCCTGGAGAGGACCACTCAGCCTCCCTGTCAGTCCTTCTGGAAATGACAAAATCCCGTGAGCTCGTCTGTATTTGTGGGGTGGCGGGGGACGGGGGCACTCCTGTGCCAATCGGAATTCCCGGGAAGCTCTGCAACACCTTATCCAGAGCGGTATTCCTCAAGACCCCTGGTCTCTGCACCTCAAGACAGGAACTAGGGAACTGGAAAAGGGTTGCAGAGGAGGGCAAGGAAAACTTTAGAGCTGAGATCCCCCTCTCTGTTTCTCAGACTGGGGTACTCCAGGGGTTACCAAGCCGTAAGAGAAACAGGACCCATCTTCCTGGAGTGAGAGCTTGACTCAAAGACTTTTGGGAAAAATCACTTTGGGGCAGGAAAAGTTGTAAAAAAAAAAAAAATCCACACAATGTTTAAAGCTCAGATGCAAAACTACACAGACATGTCCCACTTGAGGTCTGCTTGGGACTCCATCCTGACTTTGCTGAGGGACAAGGCATTCTCTCTTGCTGTTGGGGAATCGGGGGAGGGGGGCTGGCTGGAGAAGCATCAGAGAAGAGCAGACATTCATGTACTTCTGCAAAAAAGTCAGACGGGTGGGGGTTGGGTGTGGGGTATGACTAGCTCCACGAAAAATCATGGAGAGTATTGGTAGGGAAGATGCGGCATGTTTACCAAATCCAGTTAGAAGTAAAAGATCTTCCTGAAATGGGAAAGAAACAGCTTTTGCAAAAATAGCACCTTTCACGGCAAGTCATACACTTAGGGGACCCCCCCTTTTTCTTTCCGGGAGAGCTTACAGGTTGAAAATAAAACTGTGTCAGATATTTGTGGGTGGTAGATACATAACCGGGCAAGGAAGGGGGAGCCAGGAATGTTTGGGGGATCCAGCCCTAAACTTTGATGTCCTGGGCAGCCACTACTAGGTCCTTCCACAAAAATCTCCCTCCGAATACTCAGCCCTTGCCCCGAAACACAGCATGGTTTTAGAGCGGGCCGTTCTCCAGTTCTCCAGGGAGAGCTAAGAGTGACTGCAGTGCCCAATGCTGCAGTTTTTAAAGCTCTCAACCAGCCTTACGGACTGGTTTGCCTGTGTGGGCAAACCACCCGGGTTACAGCCTGGGGCTGGATATCTGTGGGTCCCCAAGCCGGAGTACAGATGGACACCCAGATATCCTACGTATACATATTTAAAAGTTATAAATCAAGTCCACAGATTGTTAAATCAAATATGTTCTATCTTCCTATTTGACAATGGCACCTTTCAAAATGAAAAGCCAGGTTCCAAATTTAGAATTCTTGGATTCTTTAGAGATTTGCACGGGGTCCGGTGGCCAAGCAGCAGGCCGCCTTCTTCTCTGCCAGTTCTCTGCACCATGAGGGGCCTGTGCTTATCCCAGCCCTCACACCCCAGCTCTGTCCACACCCCCTGACCTCTCCCTCAGGCCCGGCGTGGCTCTCACCAAAGGCATGGTGCTCCCCCCGCCATCCCCAGGAGGATGGGTCCTGGAAGTGGCTTGGAGTCACTTGGGCAAGGAATTTGGGGGATCCTGGGTATCCAGAGTGTGGTCTAAAGGGAGAGCATCGATCTGTGTGGACATGTCCCTACAGATCCCTCATCCTTTAAGGAGCACTGGGGCTGGACGAGGGCCTCCTCCAGGGAAGCCTCTAAAGTGCGTGGCCCAGAGCAGGGGCTCTCTTGCCTAGGTCTAAGGGAGATACAGGTTACTCTGGAGCAAACCCATCCTGCAGTCAGTGGAGGGTTTGCTCATCTGATTGAGGGCTCGATGATCAGAAACCCACCTCGGCCTGCCATTTGCGAGAGACCACGGGGGTCTTCCCAAGGATGGCGTGCCAAGAAAAACAAAGACCTGTGTGATATATTGGGGACTTCTTTCTGTTTCTCAAGGAATTTTCTCTTCTTTGATGGTCCAGCTGTTCCTCCCTTGGCAGCTTTTATTCTTTGGGCTTATCTGTAATCCTGCTCCGACCCCAAGCTCAGCGTGTGGTGGTTTTGGGTAAGATCCACAGAGAGGAGATGGGAAGATGGGCGCCTGCCAGGAGCTCTCCCTCTCGGCTGTCCATGCGAGAGGGCAGCCGGGAGCAGGATTACCTGAGCCAGGGCTCCCAGATGCATGTGTGTGTGTGTGTGTGTGTGTGTGTGTGTGTGTGCGTGTACATGTGTGTGTGTGTGTTCACACACATGGGCGTTCTCCCCTTGCAGCTAGGCTTGCCTTCGATAGAAAAGGGGCAGGCAGGGCCAGAAAAAGGCCAGGAGAAGGGAGATTATATCCCTGGGAGCAGCAGCACGGAGTCTGGGACTCAGTACCCCAAATCCAGTCTTCTGTGGCTGCCGGATCTGTGAGGCACGCATGGGAGTGTCCTTACCTGAAGCTTCTAGTGAGCTGGCTGCTGTGATGACCCTCAGAGTCACAAACACCAAGAGTAAAGTGGTCATAGTTCACCTGGAAGGAGGGAGGCAGAGGGGTTAGCTGGAGGCTCAGACACGGTGGGGTCGAGGGTCACATGGCACACAACACAGGGTGATTAATTCCATGCGCAAGGATCTGAAACCACATCAACATAGAGGCTGCGTGTGGTTTGAGGGATGTCTTCCCCAAGAGTCCTCTCTTCACAAAGCCTTCCCAGATTTCTCAGTTTAATTACACGTGTTAGGCTGGAATCCTCCTCCTGTCTCTTCGAGGGCACTTCCCACCTTCTAACCTATAAAGGCTCCTTCTGAAGGATCCATGCAATGGTTGATGTTATGTCGACTTGACTAGACCCACTGGCTGCTCAGATATTTGTTCAAACATTATTCTGGGTGCGTCTGTGAGGGTGTTTTTGGACGAGGTGAACATTTAAGTCGGTACACTAAGCAGATTGCCCTGATAATCTGGGCGGGCCTCATCCAATCAGCTGAAGGCATGAATGAAACAAAAAGACTGAACCACCTCCAGGAGAGAGAGAATTCCCCCTGACTGATGACCTCCAAACTGCCTTCAGATTTGAACTGAAACATTGGCTCTCCCTGGGTCTTGAGTCTTCAGACTCAGCCTGGAACTACACCCTGGCTTTCTTGGGCCTCCAGCTTGCCTGATACTTCCATGATCATGTGAGCCAATTCCTTACAGTAAACCTCTTTCTCTATAGATGCACAGATGCAATCGACTCTGTCTTTCTGGAGAAGCCTACTATTATCCCCCAGGCCCAGAGAAATGAAATGAATTAGCCAACCTCCCTGACGGAACCCAGGCCTGACCCAACTTCTAATTCGGGAATCTTGTGTGTTTTAGGATGAAGAATGCTCCAAGCTTTCGAGCGCAATTCACAGGGGCCTGGTTCAAGCCAGGGGAAGGATGCCCACCCAGCGAGCTCTTGAGCAGGCTCTGGGATGGACAGATTAATCATGGAGGGGAACAGTCAGAGCCCAGGACCCCCAAAGCCCTCCCACTGGCCCAAACAATGACTTCATGTGAATCAGAAAAGACTTCCTTACTGTTATCTGCTGTAAAACTGTCACGTCAAGTGTACAAATACATGACAACCACAACATAGAGGCCTCCCCTGCACAACTGAGCCCCTGACTCCACGTGGGCCAGTGCAGGTAGACCCCAAAAAGACCCCATTAAACTTACAAGAGATCAACCAGAACACTGATCGTCAACTTTGGCTGCACATGGAAATCACCTGGGCTTCGGCCTGATCTTCAGGCATTTTTAAAGCGTCCCAGAAGGTTCTAATGTGTGGCCAAGACAGAGCACACTGGCTAGAGGATGAATAGTCCCACGGCAGATGCCTGCGGCTGGCACCCCATGGCATGTGCCCGATGATGCTTCCTGAGTTGTTCTTTTGGTGGGAACTGCACTGGCGCCCACCCTGCCCTCCTCTCCAGCCTGGGACATTTCATCTTGGTTTAAGAAGTGTCCGCATCACAGATGCTCCTTGCGGAGGTGGGAGGCGGAGAGGATGGAGGACCTGGAACTAAAGACAAGCAGGGAGCTTTGGGAGGCTGGGATGGAGCCTCCTGCGTTCCCCGCTGTGTCACAGTCTGATGGCCCAGCAGGTGTCGCTGTTGGCTCAGTCACCATCAGTGGGGGGGGGCCTCCTGGGCTCCCTTCCCAGGAATGTGTGGGGGAGGGGCAGGCGGGGGCCCAGGACTCTGGGGAACCCTTTTGGGGTGACCTGGCCTATTGTTTAGAGTGACCTTTCTTTCCATCACTGTCATTCATGCCACATACGTTGGTCACCTGAGAGATGGAAGAGCTGCCTGTGTGGGCCCCGCTTGGGGGACAGAGATGAGTGTGTGAGTGTGTTTCCCTCACACTGTAGGACATCTGGAAAATTCCAAAGACATAACAAGCAGCCCCCTGCTTCTCCTCAGAGATTTTTCTCCTTCGATGCTGCCTTCAAAGAACAATCTCTGGGGTTCCAGGTCCTGCCACCGTGAGAGGCCGCTGAGTTGCGGCACTCTCGTTCAGGCCCAGCGTGACCAGTCACAGGGAAATAGTCCGCCCCCCCCACACCCCGGGAGCCTAGAAGGATAAGGTGTCCCCTCCAGTCTGGGGAAGGGGCTAGACTTGTGGGCTCCTCTCTTCCCAGAGCCTCAGGGATACCGTGTCCAGACACAGGGCCCGCCTGTTCGTCTTCCCTCAGAACACCCTCCACTGGGAAGTTCTGTGTATGTTTTTGGAGGTGTGTTTCTTCCCAAACTCTGTGAACAAGCCCGCCATTGTCCGGGATGCAGTGGCTCTCTGTGGGGCTGGGGCCCGCTCTGTTTTTCTCCCTGGCCTCCACCAAGAATGGAAAGGGCAGGGGTTTGGGGTAGGGGTAGACTGGGCAGAGAAACTAATTTTATTTCTTCTTCTTTTTTTAAGACAAACTTTGGGACAGAAACGTTGCAATAAATATGGTCCTGTGTTTGTGTTTTCTTAGCTGTAAAGAAAATAGGGAGAAATACCATTCTGTCCAGCTTCCAAGTGTCTCCAGGACTCACTGAGTCTTTTATGGGAGGAGAAGGACTCTGCCAGCCCGTCAACAGGGAGGCCTTTCTCCAGCGAGGTGGTGGTGAGGGGACAGGGCTGGGGCAGATGAAGGGGACCGGGGTGTCCGAATGAAGTGAAACGAGGAGTTTGGGGGAGCAGGATGGGGCTGCTGGATGAAAGCTGGGAGATGAGGGGTTCCGTGTGTGGTTGGGTTGGTCACCAAGGAACTAGCTTTCTTAGGAGAAGTACTAGGAGACCTGACAAGGGAAAGTTAGCTTAGTAGCGCTTTTGAACTGAGCTGAGGGTGTGTGTGCACGAGCGCGTGTGCCCCATCGTTGGAGATAGGAAAACCCTCCATCTTCTCATCAGCTAGACTCAGTCTCATGGTTGCCAGCACGGCCAGGGCCCTAGCCTCTACTCCACTAAATTAAGAAACTGGACAGGCAGGTCACTCTCTTGCCTTGAATCCCTCTTCCAGCAACATGCAGTGGAGACCCCAGACCTGAGACCCCCCGCCTCCCCCCAGACCGGAGATCCCCAGTCCCGGTCCTGGCTTGGCCACCTCGTCTGTTTAATACCCCAGGACCCACACCCACGGCTGTTTCAAGACTGAGTGAGATAATGTGCCATTCAGGCTCCCCTGTCCGGGGCGGGAACTGTGTCTCTGGCTTGGAAGCTGGCAGGGTGTGGCACCCAGCAGGCGGCCATCAGTGCTGCTCTCCCCCCACGTCCCTGGTGGCAGGACTGGGGGAGCCTCTCAAGCTGTGTCGACTGGAAGAGGGGCCAGTGGCTGGGGTTTTATAGCCATGACCTCCCTGCCGGGGATCCTGTCCACGTGACCAAGGCAGGTGGCCTTCAGTCTCTAACTGAATAGGAGAGGCCCGTTCCTTCACAAGGCGGCTCGTGCCGTGGCTGGGCAGCTGGGATGGTGCTCAACATGTTCCAAGCCGGAGGCTGATGTCCCACCCCCATGATAATTTCCACCCCTGAGCTCCTCCTTCAGGGACCACACTAAGCACGTCCATTCTTCTTTCAAGGGACTCATGCCAGACCTCCAGGGGTCCCATCTGCTCTCCCGTCTGCCATCTTGCACAGAGCTGCCCGTTCCTTTCACTCTTCCTCGAATGTCTTCCTGGAGCCACAGAAGGTCAGAGCTTGAATAGACATTCGTGAATGTCAAGTTCAACTCCTTCCATTTACAGGTGAAGAAACTAAGGCCCCAAGAGGTTAAGCAATTTGCTCAAGGCCACACAGTAAGTTGGAGATGGAGCCAAGACCAGAACCCAGTGCTAGGGGTCCGGTCATCATCGTCCCGTGTTGTCAGCTCTATGCATCTGGCTTGGGTCTTGCTGTCTCCACAGCCCTCCGCAGATCGCCCAGCACAGAGAGAGGTCAATCAGGAAATATATGCCGAATGAATGAATGAACGAATGGAGGCCCAAGCACCGCAGGCCTCTGAGGGAGGAGAAGGGATGCTGGAGGCTCACATTTGTAGAGCCCCCGTGAGGTGCACAGCTCTTTGGGGTAGACCACTCCCATTTTGCCTTCAGTGAATCTCAGCTACAGAGATACATCGCTGGTGATGTACATGGCCATGTTACTTCACGCCAGCACGCCATTACGGCATGTGACTTTGGGAAGGTCACAGCCCATGTGCAGCCCAGGGGTGAGACAAGTAGGGTCTTCCCTTCCCGGGGCCCCAGGGAAAACCAATGGGGCATCAGAGCCAGCCTGCCCTGGCTGGCCAGAGATAACTTCCCATATCTCCTCCCAATTCCGTGTTCAGGGATGTCACATAGGGAACTTGAAATGTGTCCAAATGGGACTATCTCCAGCACGGAAAACGAGAGAACATTACAAATGAGGGCTTTTGTCTTTCTCTGCCTTTCTGGGAGTGGGGTTACCAGCACGCTAGTGGAAGCAACTAACGCTAAATGCCGAACCAGGCTGGTTCGCCTCTCCCGACTGGGACTGCTTCCACACCCAAGCTACCACTTACATTTTGTCCTGTGTATGCTAGCTCTGCCTCACCGTGCAGACTGTGACCTCCTTAAGGCTGAAAGTCAAGGCTTAAGTTAAAAAAAAAAAAAAAAAAGAATTCTCTCCATGTTAACTCATGCAGTCCCGGGAACAACAAAAAATGCTATTCGATGCCTACTTATGGATGAACCAGTGGACACTGGAATTTGGTAGACTGGTTGACCAGTAGGATTAGTCAGTAACTAAGTGGCTCTGTGTCCATGACTTCAGTACCGGGAGAGGGATGTAAAAAGACCGAGGCCATCCATTCCCCCAGCCCCTGGCCTCCAGCAGATCACTTATTTGCAGGCTAATCTCACAACAGCGCCTCTTTTCTTGTCATTCATGGACAAAACCCATCCTACATCTGTGTATAGTGGTGTCGGCATATGCACTTAAGACTGGATTTCAAGCCCAGCATAGAGAAAGGGGCAGGGATCCCACACCAATGACACATCTAGCCAGCGGGACCCAAGTGCAGCTGCTAATTTCCCACATACACTAAACAGACATAGTGGAATGGTGTGGAAAGGGGGAGCCAGACAGCTGAGTCCAGTCCTAGCTCTGTCCTAACTCACCAGGTAACTCATGGAAGCCTTCGGTTTTCCCATCTGTAAAGCTGGAATCACAATGCAAGGTTCACCCCCGTGAGAACTGTGAAGGTATTTTTTGTGAATGCGAAGATTCTTTTTGTATTTCCTCCTCTTTCTCCTCTCTCCCTCTTCCTCCTATTCTTTATTCTCCTGTCTTTTTTTCATATCTTTGATTTCCTTATTCCTATTTTGTTATTTACTCTGTTGTCACTGAAGCATCTGGAATTCTTGACAATCACTAACGCAGGGTCCATTCTGGGGGCGGGTGTGAGTTCCCAAGGGAGAGTCCTAACCCACTCCCGGGCCTTCCATCAGTGGGGAGGAACCCTACGGGTGTTCCGAATCCTGGCTCTCCTGGTGCCCCCAGAAGCCCAAGGAGAACTGGTTCCTGCAGCCCAACATGGCGGCTCCTCCCCAAAGTCTGTCTTTCTGCCTGAGGGAAAAGGAGGGCCACTGCACAAATCCACATCTGCTCTGCCGGGCTGCAGGCAGTCCTTGCTAACTTCCTCCCAGGGATTTTCAGGGTGGATTTTTAAAAAGCTCTAACCAAGCCATTCCTGATTAAAAGGGTCATGTCTCAGCCAGTACCTGCAAAAACATGAATATCACTTGCTTAAGAGTGTCTGGATTCCCATCAGCCAATTGAGCAGAAAAGCCAACAGAGCCAGCCCTCCCTTGAGCTGGGTCTTCTGGATCTTTCTAAGGTCCCACCCTCACCTTTGGCAGCTGGAAGCGCTGGCCAGCTCCTTGCTGCTTCCCGTGCTCCTGATCACAGGAAGGGGGCAGCTAAGGGAAGGAAGCCCTCTCTCAACTTCAGCTTCAGAAATTAGCCCAAGGAGATGTTTCTGCCAATGTCAATCTATGGCCAACCTCACCATCCTAGTGAGGGACAAGGAAGGTGCTGGTTCCACAGTTAAAAAAAAAACACAAAAAAACAAAAACCTGGCCTGGGTTTACTGAAGGCCCACATGGTGCTGTGGGCCCTGCCTGTGGAGGTGGGTGGTGAGCATAACAGGGAACTGGGAGGAGCAGACCCTGGTCAAGGGCATGGAGCACATACAGTACCGTAGAAGGCATCCATTTCTTTCCTCTCTGGGCTTTCTGCCTTGATTTCCCTCACCCACTGATACATGTCCTTGCTAGGGACATTTAGCTGGTAACTGTTGGACTTGGACCTGTTGTGACAAGAGATATACTGTTCTTCATCTGCTCCCTGGGGTCTACTATGAACACAGGCTCTGTGCAATTTCCTGAAGTGGCCTCTTCTCAAGTTTTCTGGGAAACATATGGTATGGGAGAAGATGAATATCTTAAAAAATACAACCTGAATTCATACCTTGGACCTACAACTTGCTATTTGGGGGAAGTTGGGCAAGTTTCTTGGCATCTTTGGACAAAAAATCCATGGGTGAGGCCTCTGGGAATGGCTTTTTTCCAGTTCGGAGGAGAGGCAGGGAACGATGTTCTAAACTTCCTCTCATTCCTTCCAAATCACAAAACAGAAGTTTCTATGTCCCCGAGGCAGCATGACCCTGTTGGGTGAGCTGGCAGGAGGAGTCGGGAGAAAGGCACCTTTTATCCCATTGAAAGCTTAGGTCAGAAGGGTTAGCTAAAGCAACGGGAAGCTTGGCCTGGGTACTTCATGGCAGGACAGGAGGAATGTTCTTGGACTGAAAACCAGCCGTCCTCTCCCATGGCCTGCAAGGCCCTTCATGATCTGCCCCTGTTCCTGCTCACACCACGTCTCATACTTCCATTTCCAGCCATATTCTAACTGGAGCACAAAAACTTGTTACCTCCTAAGGGCTTTTTGTACCTGTTCTTCCTTCTTTCTGGCACATACTTGTGGATCTTTCCCTAGCTGGCCACTTTTCAACATTCCAGGCTTAGTCCAAAGGTCCCTTCCCTGACCACCCTGTTCCTTCACCCCCACCCGGTGCCTCCCTGATATTGTTTATTTATATTATTATTATAATTGGAAATTATTGCCCTTTCCTGTGTGTTGATTATCTGTTCCCCCTACTAGAATATACACTCCATGAGGGCAGGGACTTGTGTCTGTTTTGCTTACTGCTCTATTTCCAGTGCCTAGAACAATGCATGGCACATAGCAGGTAAACAAAAAATATTCATTGAATACATGAATGGATGGCTCTTAATGAATGGGCAATGTACTTTCCGGATTAAGTTTGGGAATGCAAGGAGTGGTAAGCTTAAGACTGATCTGTAACCTTTGGATGTCACCTGATTTCAAAGCATTCCTGCCTCCTCAGCCTTGGAGACCATTAGAAGACCTCAGAGAAAGGGTAACTGGGAGCAGGGGCTGTCAGGGGAGCTGGGGGCATTCCCGTAGCCCATGGAAACATCCATACATGGCCCTTGGAAACACCCATTCATGTTCCTCTCCTGCTAGGAGAGGACCGGGAGTAGGGCAAGATGGTCATTCAGGGAGCGGGGAGGGACTCCAAAGATCCAGGGACAAAACAGAACTTGGAGCCATGCTGTCACCTGACGAAGGCTGCATTTCCAAGGGGCTGGGAGGGAGGCTGGGTCCAGGAGCTGAGAAGAAAGGCTGGCCATGGGTGGTGCTTCCTAAGGGTTGGATGCCTGCAGCCATCCTGGCCCCGGGTGGGGGGGGCGGGGGACGGCCCTTGAGGGAAAAATTCAACTCAACACCACCAACCTTTCCCCATTATGCCCACCTCTCCCACTCTCCGTTGCAAATTCCCAGTAAAACCAGTTTAAAGTGGAGGGGCACATGGCACGATTAATGGCTCCTATTCACTCACCCAGGGACACTTAGCTTTGCCCTGTTCTCTCTGTGGAAAAAACCCTAGGACTTGGGACCCGCCCCTTCCTGTTCTCAGCCTTCCCTTCCAGCTGGGCACTTAGAGGTTTTCTCTGCATTAATTTCAGACGTTGTGTAAATATCGAACCTGGGAGTTTGGAAGGGAGTGTCCTTCAGCCCAAACTTTCCATCAGGCACAAGCACCTTTTTTGGGGCAGGGATCCTGGGCCAAGAGCTGAGTTCCCTCCACTCGGTGTTGACCGCCAACCTGGCAGAACAGACAGCTCCTTCCTGCAGGGATTTGGGAAGGGGCTAGGGGGCCCAGTGTGACGCCTTGGCGAGCTCCCTGGCTGAGAATGGAGCCCAGGTTTAGAAAAATGATCTTCGGTAGAGGTGTCTGGAAGCTGAGTGTCCCAATGAAAATGCCTGCTTGTCAGAAAGGGCCATCAGGTGTTTGGGGTGATAGCCGAGTCCCTGGGCAGGCAGACAGCCAGGTGCCTGGCTTGTGGCTGACGGGAAACAGGGGGCCACTGTCTCCCTGGGGCAGACACTCAAGTTCTGTGACTTTATTCCCGGGGTCTAGTCAAGGGTAAATAAGAAAATGAATTACTGGAGAAAAAAAATCATTCTTTTTTTTTTTTTAAAGATTTTTTATTTTTACGTAATCTCTGCACCCAGAGGGCAGAGTTTAGGACTCAAACTCACAACCCTGAGATCAAGAGTCACATGCTCTACCGACTGAACCAGCCAGGTGCCCCAAACCTCATTCTTTTGACCCTAGTTTGCCCACCTTGGTTCCAGGTCTAGGCAAGACTTCATGGTGAACATCCCTTTAAGTTCTTTTGGGTCGTGTTCCTCTTCGAGAGCCAGTGGGAGCTGTGAACCCAGGTTCTAGGAGGTGACCTTTAAGCCTCCATTCAGTT
>NW_024425230.1:20056570-20109098 GCF_017311325.1 Ursus maritimus | reverse complement strand
TGGAGACCATTAGAAGACCTCAGAGAAAGGGTAACTGGGAGCAGGGGCTGTCAGGGGAGCTGGGGGCATTCCCGTAGCCCATGGAAACATCCATACATGGCCCTTGGAAACACCCATTCATGTTCCTCTCCTGCTAGGAGAGGACCGGGAGTAGGGCAAGATGGTCATTCAGGGAGCGGGGAGGGACTCCAAAGATCCAGGGACAAAACAGAACTTGGAGCCATGCTGTCACCTGACGAAGGCTGCATTTCCAAGGGGCTGGGAGGGAGGCTGGGTCCAGGAGCTGAGAAGAAAGGCTGGCCATGGGTGGTGCTTCCTAAGGGTTGGATGCCTGCAGCCATCCTGGCCCCGGGTGGGTGGGGCGGGGGACGGCCCTTGAGGGAAAAATTCAACTCAACACCACCAACCTTTCCCCATTATGCCCACCTCTCCCACTCTCCGTTGCAAATTCCCAGTAAAACCAGTTTAAAGTGGAGGGGCACATGGCACGATTAATGGCTCCTATTCACTCACCCAGGGACACTTAGCTTTGCCCTGTTCTCTCTGTGGAAAAAACCCTAGGACTTGGGACCCGCCCCTTCCTGTTCTCAGCCTTCCCTTCCAGCTGGGCACTTAGAGGTTTTCTCTGCATTAATTTCAGACGTTGTGTAAATATCGAACCTGGGAGTTTGGAAGGGAGTGTCCTTCAGCCCAAACTTTCCATCAGGCACAAGCACCTTTTTTGGGGCAGGGATCCTGGGCCAAGAGCTGAGTTCCCTCCACTCGGTGTTGACCGCCAACCTGGCAGAACAGACAGCTCCTTCCTGCAGGGATTTGGGAAGGGGCTAGGGGGCCCAGTGTGACGCCTTGGCGAGCTCCCTGGCTGAGAATGGAGCCCAGGTTTAGAAAAATGATCTTCGGTAGAGGTGTCTGGAAGCTGAGTGTCCCAATGAAAATGCCTGCTTGTCAGAAAGGGCCATCAGGTGTTTGGGGTGATAGCCGAGTCCCTGGGCAGGCAGACAGCCAGGTGCCTGGCTTGTGGCTGACGGGAAACAGGGGGCCACTGTCTCCCTGGGGCAGACACTCAAGTTCTGTGACTTTATTCCCGGGGTCTAGTCAAGGGTAAATAAGAAAATGAATTACTGGAGAAAAAAAATCATTCTTTTTTTTTTTTTAAAGATTTTTTATTTTTACGTAATCTCTGCACCCAGAGGGCAGAGTTTAGGACTCAAACTCACAACCCTGAGATCAAGAGTCACATGCTCTACCGACTGAACCAGCCAGGTGCCCCAAACCTCATTCTTTTGACCCTAGTTTGCCCACCTTGGTTCCAGGTCTAGGCAAGACTTCATGGTGAACATCCCTTTAAGTTCTTTTGGGTCGTGTTCCTCTTCGAGAGCCAGTGGGAGCTGTGAACCCAGGTTCTAGGAGGTGACCTTTAAGCCTCCATTCAGTTTACTTGGGGGCCTCAGGGCAGACCAGATCATCTGTGCTAATAGTGTGATCTATGGTGGGCATGTTGGGTGCTGGAGACTAAGGTCAACCATGTGGGCAGTCAGCCACATGACCAATCCCCCAAGAAAAACCCTGGACACCGAGGCTTGGGTGAGCTTCCCTGGTTGGCCACATTCTGTGTCCACGCAACCCCACTGGGTGAGCGCAGCTGGAACCTCTCTGTACCTGGTCACCTTAGGACACCTTCCTACCAGGCAGGTAGGAAAGTGCTTTGCTGATTTTGATCCGTATCATTTTGCTGTAAAACTGTGAGTATCACAGCTTTGCTGAGGTCTGCGCATCCTTCTAAAGAATTTACTGAACGAGAGGTGGTCTTGGGGACCTCCTGAAACGGCACTATACCAGCTCCTTCGGCTTAGCCTGTCCTGCCCAGCACGGTTCAGGGTTGGCTGATGGGACAGTGGACAAGACACCTTCACCCCATGGCCATCCTTCACCCACACTGCTTTCCCTTCTAGGAGTGTGTGCTCTGAAAACCAGAGGATTCTTTTTCAGCTCTCCTGTGGAAGGAATAATTGCCTCTCCTCTGGAAAAGTTCCAGCCATTTCTTCCCTTTCCTCCTTCCCTCCCTCCTTTCCTCTGTCAAACTCCCACCACATGCTAAGCTCTATAGTACGGTGCTGAGAAGGACTCAGGAATGGACCCATATGAATCTACCCCCAGGGCTCACTGTGTGGGATGGGAGAGAAGATGTATGAATAAATCGTACAACACAAGAGAATTCCCTCAATGAGAGAATTCTGGGAGCTGAGAAGATGCAGAAATCACTCCTGTCTGGGGGGCCTGGGAGAGCTTTGAAGAAGAGGTGACGTTTGAACTGAGCCTTGACAGACAGGGACCCTATGGGAGAGGGAAAGGGCATTCTAGGAGGAAGGGATCACATGAGCAAAAGTATGGAGAAAGGAGTACATCCAAGTGGTGTAGGATTAAATAAAGTTAGAAACAAGGCTGGGCCAGATTCTGAAGAACCTCTGTAAGTAGGCTACTGAGTTTGGCTTCATTCTGTAGGTGATGGGGCGGCTCTTGGGGGGGGGGGTTCAGGAATGACCTGATCCGAGGTGTGCTTCCAGAAGGAAACCGAAGTTTCTGCTCTAGCTGTCACTGGCCCCACCTCTGGGACGTCTCCCCAGTACCCCAGTGTGACCAAGTTCACCCTTCTCCATCAGATCAGGATCACAGGCTGCCTGCGGCATTCGTCTGCCTCTGCAAGGAGACAGCGCCCACGGGGGTGTGCACGAGACTCGTCCTTCCTTGGGTCTCCCGCATGCCTGAGCACCTACCACAACTACTTCCTCTAAAAATGACCACGTATTGAAAGCCGACCCCAAGCCAGCATCGTGCCCAACAGCCGTTTGGACAAATGCATCATCTCATTCAATGCTCACAATTGTCCCGGGAGGGGGCGCTGTTGCTAGTCCCATTTTACAATGGAGACAGAGGCTCAGAGCAGGTCAGTAACTTAACCTCAAATCCCACAGCCAGGGAGTGGCAGGGCCAGGATTCAAACCCTGGTCCGTCTGACTCCTAACCCGTTCTCTGCTTCCCACATATAGGCTAGCAACGGGGGCAGGTGCCGAGAACGGAGCCTATCAGGAGTTTGTTCTCGTCATTCAAAGGCCTTTGAGCATCTGTGGACCCAGCCTTGAAGCATGGGTTCCATTCACAGACATTCCCTGCATGCCTGCTACAGAAAGAGTTTTCCCATGGATGGGGTTAAGTTTCAAAGTCTGACTCAGAGCACCCAGCCACCTTGGGGCTGTAGCATAAGGCTGAAAACCCCAAAGAGCTTGCTCTCTGAGCCCGTCACAGACCCCCTCTGACTCTCAGCTTACTCCAGAGTAGTTGGCGACATGAGCATTGACATATTATGCTGTACCCCGCCCTGTTCCCTCCCCTTCCAGCTGTCTCCAGCATGTCCCCAGTCCTCGGCCCGCCTTCTCTGGCTGTGCAACTCTGCCCTGCACGGCCGTCAGGATTACGGTGCGTAATAGCCTCCCGACAGGATGTCAGTGCAGCCGCCTTCCAGAAAGTGCCTTCCAGGGACTCCTGCCATCCACTGCCTCCTGGCTCCTCCCTGCCAGTGTTTCTTCACAGACATAGTCTTCTCAAGAAGGCTGCCTTTCCTTTTGTGTTTAGTTGTTTTAAATTCTTTTAAAAAGAATTGTGGTAAAATACACATAACACAAAATTTACCATCTTTTTTTTTAAAGTAGGCCCCCAACATGGAGCCCAATGGGGGGGCTTGAACTCACGACCCTGAGATCGAGACCTGAGCTGAGATCAAGAGTCAGATGCTTAACCAACTGAGCCACCCAGGCACTCCACCAAGCTTACCATGTTAACTATTTTTAAGTTCATATTTTTTACAGTTCAGTGACACGAGGTACGTTCTCATGTCACATCACTGTGCAGCCATCACCACCATCTGCCAAGCTGACACTTTGTACCCATTAGACAATAATTCCCCTCTCCCCTCCCCCAGCTCCTGGCAACCACCATTCTACTTCCTGTCTCTATGAATTTGACTACTGCCTTTCCTTTTGAGGAGGAAAATCAATATCCCTATCTGACCCAGTATCTAGAGATCCTTATGCGCTATTCCAATTGGACAGGTTCCTTTTCTTTTTCCTGGAGTGCTCTCTATATTCAAGGAGGCCTTGGCGCACTCAGGGCCCTGCCGGGTACCACACTGCCTCTGGCATCCTGGGACACTTACATCCTCCTGGAATTGGGCTCTAAAGCCACACAAGGCGGAAACCAGGTATGATCCACATTTTCCTTGAAAATTTCTTAGGAAGGCGCCATGTCAGGGCCCCTCACGCTCCCCCTGAATGAATCACACACAATTGTTCTTTTTCCATTTCTGGGTTCTTTCTTTATCTGAGCAGCAGATGAATTAGTGAGCTTGTTGGAAGGGCCGTGTTTTAGGATCCATACTTAGCATTAAAATGAGAAACATGCTTGGCTCTTCACGAGGCTCATGCCATGAGAGGAACAAGGGACCCGAGGCCTACTCTGGGAGCAGCAAATTCGAGTCTCTCGTCTCTGGCTTGCTGGGGACACAGACGCACCAGGCGGAGGGGCGTCTGCAGACTTTCCCACTGAAGTGTGCTGTCTCTCGGTAACTACCCCTGCACCAGAGCTGAGCCTCAGACCCATCTGAGCTTGGGGGAAGCAGCTGTGCCCATCTTCCTGGACGGAAAAATTCGCCCACAGCTACACAGACAGCAGTGGTGCTGGGACGAGGACCTGGGGATCTCTGTTTCCTACTTGGTTTTCACTGCAGACATGGCTTTCTCCCACCTGGATTGCGGGCTCTCCTTGAGCGCAGGGCAGACTTCCTCTCCTCCTGTGTATTCCGGCTGTGTCCCGTGAAGAGCCCGGCATGTGGAATATTCTAATTATGGAAAACTGCTTACTGACTTGGAAACGTGTTCACACAAAAAGCCAACTGCAAAATGTTACGTGCAATGCAACGCCATTCCATTTTTGGGTGTATCTACTCGTGGGGGAAAAGACCCGAAGGATATACATAGATTTAACTCTGGTTATCTTTGGGTGTTAGGTTTACAATAGATTTTTATTTTTCCCTGTCTAGTGTTTATAGTTCCTCAGCTTTCTGTGATGTCCTTTACCGTGTTTCAAAGGAAAAGTGTTTCCAAAAAAGAACGAAATTTTATATCCTTTAAAAATAAAATCTACATTCAGGGCAATAAACTCCCCAGTGACCAAGGTGCCAGCCAGTGGGGGGAGGGGTAGGTGGGGGATGGGAAAGGACTGAGGTGGGCATGGAGGAGAGGAGAGAGTTCTCCATGTACCATAAAACTCTTGGGAATGTGCCATAACCCACAGCCATTACCAGAAGCTGGGGAGAGGCAGGGAAGGGTTCTCTCCTGCAGGTTTCAGAGGGAGCATGGCCCTGAAGAGACCTTGATTTTGGACTTCTAGAACTGTGAGATGATACATTTCTGTCATTTTAAGCCCCCTGTTTGTGGTGCTTTGTGACGGCAGCCCTAGGAAACGAACATAATGGCTAACTTTTTATTTTACTATGACTATGACTAAAAACACTTCTAAAAAAGGAGATTGCCCAACCTTACTTGGTAGTCAACCTCAGGATGATTTAGATTTCTTTAGAAAATTATTTCTCATGTCTAATCTAAATCTCTCTTGCCTTTCTTTTCTTAGTGGAGAAGTGCCCTGCCTTGGGATTGTTCTCTCTCTCTTTTTTTAAAGATTTTATTTCTAAGTAATCTCTACACCCAATGTGGGGCTCAAACTCGTAATCCTGAGGTTAAGAGTCGCAGACTCTACCGACTGAACCAGCCAGGTGCCCCGGGATTGTTCTTGATGGATTTTTCTAGATCTTTCTTGGCTGCTTTGAACCCTATCTTTGTGACTTCCTCAGTTTGGCTCCTTGACCCTCATGCCATCATCAGGCCCTTCCATCTCCCTCCCGCTCTCACTGATTGCTGATGGTGGCTCTCTCTATTTCTAGGAAGCCAGGAGAAGGGAGAAATATATCCCAGATCCTGGTCTGGATTCTGTCTTTTATTAACAAAAACCCAGAAGTGAACGTTTCTTTGAGGTTCTGGCCCATCTGGACTCAGCATCTTTTCTCCTAGGGTCCACGTAGGACCAAAAAACACTGACGTTTCAACAGAGGCACAACTCAGGCTGCTCAGCTACCTTCACTTGCTCAGAACCATCGAAGGTTCTCTTGGGACAGTTAGACTTCCTGACTCCCCAGTCCCAGGAGGGGGGGACAGGGCATAGAGCAGGAGATTGGGGGCCGGGGTGGGGGGCAGAGGCAGCTCCTGGTCCTGCACCAGCTCCCCCTCCCCAGCCCACATACTGAAAGCACAGTCAAGCTGGTAGCAGTCGGAACTCCTGAAAAGGAATTTCTTGCTGGTCCATCCTTTGTAGGTATGGTGCAGTCCCAAGGGATGGCTGAAGGAATGAGGTACGATGGGGGCTGATGGGTAAAGCCACATCAGCCGTGCCCTGTACCACTCCAGGGGACAGTCTACACAGGGAACCTAATGGAATGGCACCCCCTGAAATTGCATAGTGGGGGGCTCTTGGTACAATAGGGCTTGCTGTAGCTACCTGCTGTCAAGTCTGCCAGGGGACCTGCCCTTTTCTGCAGTTAGCTTCCAGGTGGCAGAAAGCATAAGGCTCTTCTTGCATTCCCCACGTCCCTCCGTGCTCCAAGCTTGCATGGCTGCCTGAAGAGCGTAAGTGCTGAGGAAAGCAGTGAGGAACTTCAGGTTGGGCAAGAAGAGATAGTCACATGACCACCCAACCCATCTCTACAAAAGGTCAGGTTGTCAGATACCAGGAATGCTCCAGGAATATTCGTGATTAACAGCTGTCACTGCTTGGAGGGCATTTGCTCTGTGCCAGGTACCTTGGTTTAGTGATGTTATTTTATCCTCAACACATGAGGATATCCACAAACTCACGAGGTCAGAGACATTATACCTGATTTACAGATATGGAAACTGAGGCATGCAAGACTAATCAGCTCTGGCAAGGTCACACGGCTGGCGAATTGGAGCCCATCCACCTGACTCCTACTCCTACAGGACAATGGCCCGATGGATTCTTTTGTGAGTCCAGCGGCATCAGGAAGGGGGCTGGGAATAAAACATAGGCAACCATGGGCTGGACCCTCCATCACAAAAGAAAGACAGGACAGGGCCGGAGGCTCCAGGGAGGCCCCCAGCAGGGAATCTGAGATGACAGGCACACAGGCGAGCTGGAGGGGACATGCTGTTCGGTGTGGACGGTGAAGGCAGAGAAGGGTTGCCTGCTGAGGTCTGCAGAGTCATGAAGACCCTGAGCTCTTCCAGGCCCGGGAAACCACGTCTTGTGCTCTGTCCTCACCCTGGTGTCTAGCCTGCTTCCTCCATGCCATAGGGAGGGCCAGGACCCCACAGCTTGAAAAAGGTCAAGGAAACAAGATGACAGAAGGCCCACGGTCCATGTTGGGTAGCCCAGGGATAGAACTTGGGGCTCAAAGGTGGCAGAACCTAAAAATATACATTTATTCCTAAAAGCAGCTGCTCCCCCTGGATGCTCGAGTCATCATGAACTACTAGGGGAAGATGGGAAGAGGGTATTGGCCTATGGAGAGCAGCCACATCTCTCCTCAGCTGGGTCCCCTTGGTGCCAGAGCCTGAGCTGGCTCACGTAGTGGCTGTTCTGACACTGCAGAGCCGTGGCCAGGGTGAGATAGGGCTGCCGAGGTGGCCGGGATAGGTGGGGGCTGTTTTTAGACAACCGCCCAGTTCAGTGGAAGTTGGTCCTAGTTCCAGCTCTGACACCATCCAGTGCCATACCCCTAGGCCGGACATATTCTTTTTTAAATTTAATTTAATTTTAAGTCTAGGATAGTTAACATACAGTGTTACATAGTTTCAGGTGCACAATATAGGAATTCAACACTTCCATACAAGCCCCAGTGCTCATCACAACAAATGCCCTCCTTCATCCCCATCCCCATGTCCCTATCCCTGCTCCCATCTCCCCCCTGCTAACCATCAGTTTGTTCTCTACAGTTAAGAGTCTGTTTCTTGGTTTGCCTCTCTTGCACTTTTTTCCCCTGTTTTTTTTCTTTTTTGCTCGTTCATTTTGTTTCTTTTTCTTTTTCTTTTCTTTTTTTTTAAGATTTTATTTATTCGACAGAGATAGAGACAGCCAGCGAGAGAGGGAACACAAGCAGGGGGAGTGGGAGAGGAAGAAGCAGGCTCACAGCGGAGGAGCCTGATGTGGGGCTCGATCCCAGAAAGCCGGGATCACACCCTGAGCCGAAGGCAAACGCTTAACCGCTGTGCCACCCAGGGGCCCCCATTTTGTTTCTTAAATGCCACCTAGGAGTGAGATCATATGGCATTCGTCTTTGTCTGACTGGCTTATTTTGCTTAGCATTCTACCAGACATATTCCTTTCTAAAGGTTTCGGTTTCTGATCTCTGACAAGAGGAGAAAGCACCATATCAGTGGCTTTCAAGACATTAAAGTGGAGTTGTTCTGATCGAATCTGACATGGGGACCCCTAAAATCACTGCCCCTCTCTACTCACCTCTGTGGGTCCCGTGGGGTGTCATAGACAACCCCCGCAGACTCTGCAGCACCGTTTGAAAAGTACTGGGCTAGAAAGTCATTTGTCTGGTCAGCACACTTTTACTGAGTAGCTATCATGTGCTGAGCATTTTCTAGGTGTTGGAGATAGAAGAAAATCAAGACAGACCATCTGCGTGATGGGCGCCTGTCCCATACAGCTTTTGATTTGGGGGGACGGGGGTGGGAGGGGTCAGACAACCACCAAGGAAACCAACCAACCAGCACTTTTTAGACAGTGGCAAGCTACAAAGAAAGTATGGCACAGGGCTGCTGAGACGTGGGGGTAGGCGTGTTTATCTTTAAATTGGGTGGTCAAGAAAGGCCTCCTGGAGGAGGTGACATTTGGACCTGAATGACCAGAATGAACCAACCTTGCAAAGCCAAAGTGGGAAGAGCTTCAGGCAGGAGAGACCAGGAGGGCAAAGGCCCTAAGGTGGGAATGAAGTGGGAGATGGTAGAGGTTGGTGGGGGAGGGGAAGGTGCATCTGGATGCTGAGGCGGAAGGGGAAACAGGTTCCGGAGGGTCCTGTGGGCCAAGGAAGAGAACTGGGCTGTATTCCAAGGGTAAAAGGTCTTCTGAGAGCCTCTGCTGTCCCCAGAGGGCTGAGAAGGGATATGAAAATTACCCGAATGATTGCCGCAAGCATCTAAGGGTCAGTCACTCATACTATACTTGCAGTTGCGAAGGAGGGGGCTGGACTGGTTACAATTTTCCAGCCACTGAACGTTGCGGGAGCCTTATCTGGCATATGTGAGTCTTGCTGACCCCTGTGGGCAGCCCCTGGAGACCCTAAGGCATCGAGATGGCAGCCGGAGCTCCTAGAGCGAAGAGAGGATGGGAGGGCCCTGGTGGAAAGGGGAAGCGGTAGGAGGTGAGGCTCTAAGCCCATGCTAGGTCTGCCCTTGGCTAATAAAACTCCTTCCACCTCCAACGCAGCCCTATAGCACTCTTCTCTCTCAGGATGGGGTGTGGAGACAATGTATGCAATCAGGTCCCCCCTCCCCACACCAGAGGGACTGTTCTGCTAAAACTTTAACAAAGCAAGATCAGCGGAAGCCATCGCAGGTTGGGCTGAGGAAGGGGGAATCACAGAATGAGGCTACCTTAAGGGGAATTAATGGCCCAGAGAAGGGTGAAGATGCCGCCCTGGCTGAACCGTGTGTGGCTGGGGTGGGGATAACACTCACGGATGTAGTGACGAGGACAGGGGACAGACACAAGCATGCAGACAGATGCAGCTTTTCTTTGCCCAGCTCCAGGGGCAGGGGTTCACTCCATGGGCAGGGGTTGTCTGTAGAAATGGCTATGAGACTAGCGCCCCCTGGAGTCGCATGGCTAGTAGAGCACACAGGGTTGGCCTCTGGTCCATGGAGGGGAGGGAGGTTCCCATCCCCAGCCCCCAGTAGACCACACGGAATGCCCCACTTCCCTCCCATGTTTTTCAATCCAGGAACCAATGGAACTAAAATGAACATCCTGAGTGGCCAACCTTTAAAGAGAAGGCAGCAGGTATCAGGTGGGAAAGGAGAGGGTGGGCCCAGTCTTGCTCTGAGGGTGGAGAGGGCTTGCTTGTGACCATGTCTTTGATTTAGGTTCTGAAGTGCTCCCCAGTCCCTGGGCTGCCCCTTGGGCCCTGGTGCAGCTGCCTCATTCCTGCTGCAGGATCAGAGCTGGCTGATTGCTTCGATCAGCCTCTCTATAGACCCTCAATCTGCTCTAGGAGAGAAGAGCTCCCTGGAAAATTCAGTGTAAGAAACTCGGAGATTTCCAATATCCATCAGCATCTGGAGAATTCTTGCAGAATAGGGGGTACATTTTGTTCTGTTGGACCCCTGGGGATGAGGCCCTTTCTACATGTAATGTCCATTGGCCGTCCCTGAAACAGATGTTCTGGGGAACCCACTTTTGCAAACCCTGGCCTAGCTTCATCTTCCAGGGACAAATGTACTTTAATCCAGGGTCAAGGACAACTATGGTCAGGAAGCAGGGCTCCCATCTCAGGCAGGAGGGAGGAGACACAGAAGCAGGCTGTGACCTTCTCATTCCCCTAAAGGACAAACTGGGGGCAGAGGCTGTACTTCTGCCTACAGGGAGGGGAGGGCAGGTGACCCCAAAAGGCAGGGCTACAAGAAAATGGCTTAGAACCAAAGGCACCCAAAGAACTATTTGGGGCTTTACACTAAGAGTTCAGAAACTGGCCTGCATTGGAATCACCTTGGGTACGTTTGAAAAGCACAGATTCTTACCCTGCCCCCCAGGCAGAATCTCTGGGGGTACATTAGGATTTGGGCATACTTTTTTCCCCAAAGCTCCTCCAATGCTTTCGATTCTAGGGACAGAGGCTACTTCTGATGATGGCTTCCGGGTCCCTTTTTCAGTGTCTTGTCAAGCTGACAAACATCCACTATATTCCTGAGTCATCCTAAAATCCAGGTGTTTCCCTGAGCCAGCTGGATAGGAGGTCAAAGTGAGGGCGGTTTGGAGCGGGGGAGAGGAAGGGAACACCTGAAGGGGAAGGTCAGGCCAAGGTCCAGATTTGGTTGGGAAAACCCCCTCCCTATGATCAAGGGGGGAGGCTGGGATAAGAAAGCCCAGGGGTTCTGAGGGAGATGGGAGGCTGGGCTCTCCCTTGCCTTGGACATTTCTCTCACAAAGGCTTTCTTCCCCCAAACATCCCGGGAACCAGCAAGGACTGTGGAGGCACAGAGTCAGAAGGTGGTCCAAGGGTAGACAGTGGGTGGCCCCAGGATGAAGTCTATCTGCAGCTGGGTTCTTATGGGATGGCACAGTGTTTCTGTAATCAGGCACCTTCTTTTGCTGGTTTGAATGTGACATGTGATGTGGAGGGAGGAGCCTCAGCAGCCCTAATGGGAGCTTTGGCTCCGCTGAGAGCAGCCTGAACGCCCTCTCTGGGACTCCGTCGTCTCATCTGTATAATGAAGGAGGCGGGTGATTTAGTCCCCTGGGTCCCTTTCTGATCGAATGCTTCGTGACTCTGAGAAACAGAGGCTCAGGGAAGCTTGGCAATTCCCAAATCCACCCCTTTGGCTAGTGACTTTCAATGAGGTCTTAATATATGGTTGAGCTCAACTCCGTGTGGTCGAGCAAAGGCCTTGCTGTACAGATGGGAACATGGATGTGCCCTGCACTGAGATAAGGCTCCAGGTTCCTGATCCTGACTGGGTCCTCTTTTCAGCAGCTTGGGCTTTCTCTGTTCTGATGTCTCACCCACACCTCCCGCTTCCAGTCGGGCTCCCTTCTCCGGGTTAGCAAAACTCAACTGCTATGACTGAAGTGTCCTCTAGAGGGCGCTGCTGCCAGCGCTGTAACCTGGGCCTGGCGCCCGACGGGAACTAGAGGTCCGGGCTTCCTCCGGCTGGCTTGGATGGAGGAGCGGCCAAGCAGAGGACAGCCCATCTGAGTATCGGTGCTCTTCTCGTCAAGCATTGAAAGGAACTTAGAGTGTGGGGGCTGCTCATTCATTCATTCATTCATTCAGCCTGTCTGTGTGCTCCAGGCCCTGGATTAGGTATAGTGCCCCCCCCCCCCCGCCCCCAGGTATGAAAGATTCCTGCTTAGGCTTCATAGGGGCTCCCCCGACCCCACAAGGCACCTTCCCAGAAGTAATTTCTGCCTGGATCTTGCCCTGTGAAGGCAGGCCTTAGGATGTCCATTTTACAGAGAAGAAAATCGAGTCTCCCGGAGCAAAGCAATTTGCCCACATCCTGCAGCCAGGCAGTGCCTGGTTCAAGTGGCTGCAAGCCCAGCAAGCCTCCCACTGCCCATAATGTAGGATGCCTTCTCTGTGGAGCAAGCCCCCCTCCCCCTTGCAGGGAGCTGTGTGGGGGGAAGGTGCTGACCCACATGCCACCCCACAACCAGAAGGCATTACTTTGGTCTCGACATCACACGTCCACAGCTGCTGATGCTGTGATTTTCCAGAGTAGGACCTCGAAAAGCTTCCAAGACAATAATAGCAATTGCCATTTTATTGTAGGTTCACTTTGTGCCAAGTCCCTTATTCACTTTATCTTGAACTGCCTCAACCATCAGACCAGCCTCATTTCACACATGTGGAAAGTGAGGCTCAGAGAGGATAAGTGACTTGCCCAAGGGCACACAGCTGGGATTTCAATCTGCATCAGGGCTGCCAAGGTCCACGTTCTTTCTGCTTTACCACTGGGGCCCGGCTTCTTATTTTCTTTTGTTGTCTACTCTTTACCGCCTGCCAAACTCTCCCTTCTTGCCCTCCCACCGGCAGTCTTCCTGCTGGTGCGTACAGCGTGCTCTAGTCCCACAACTAAATGAAGATCTGGAGCAGGACTTCTCAATCTTGGCACTACTGACATTTTGGGCTGGATCATTCTCTACTGGTAGGAGGAAAGTGCTGTCCTGGGCATTTTCAGATGTTTAGTGGCGTCCCTGGTCTCTACCCACCAGACGCTAGTACTACCACCCCTCCCCCATGGTGACAACAAAAAAATCTCTCCACAGAAGGCCAAATGTTCCCTCGGGAGCAAAAGAGCTCCCCAGTTAAGAACCACTGCTTTATAGGAATGCAGGGTCAGGGTCAAGTTGACCCTCAATAGACCATGAGTAGCTGGAGGGCAGGATGATTGAATTGTTTAGCCACACCTAGTGCAATGCCTGTAGCATGTAGCCAGTGGTGCTGCAGGAAGAATGAATGAATGCTTTCCATGGATATGGTATGTTTCAGGGTGAGGGCCTGAAGACCTAGGTTTCTGTCTAGATCCTCACTGGTCTGCTCTGGGCCAGCCTGGGGCATGCACTTTCCCTCTTCTGGGCCTCTGTCCCATTTGTGATCTCTTACACGAGGGTCGTTACAGGCAGGCCCTGAAGGCCCTGGACATCCATGGTCTGGGAATTTCCATGTTCCAACTCAGAGGCCCAGAATCCGGAGGCTGAGGAGGGGCTGTCAGCCAGGCTGGACATTACGCATCTGCCCAGTCCTCAGTTTCTCCTTTGGACTCTTGCCTCTCGGCCAAATCAATCACAGACAGACGAGCCAGCCCTCCCACCCCCAAAAGCGAGAAAGGTGGCTCCTTTTTTGGGTGTGTGTCTTAAAAGGGAATACATGTAACCTCAAAGGTAACCAAATATCCAAATCGTGATGGCCAGCATTGCACACCCCAAATCCACCTATTCATGAGTTTAACAAAAAGCTTCTTTAGGATACACTGTAAGGCCATTGAGAGGGAGAAAAGTCGCCTCTCACAAGCCCAGGCCAGCCCGCAGGGCCCGCCCTCCTAGCGTGCGCTCACACACACACACACACACACACATACACACACACACTCAGCCGCTTACAAGGAGGCTCTGAGTTTTTAAAAGTAAACTCCATGGTTTCCGTTCTTGCCCTGGATTCAACTTTTGAAAAAAGGAACCATTTTCCCGTTTTTCCTACAAATTCCCCCTCTCTCTGGTCCTCCCTCTGCCTCACTCCTGCTCTCCCTCTCTAACCCTGTCCCTGCCCTGCACCCCCCCCCCCACCAGCTGCTCCTCCCCACAACGTTGACTCCATTTCCAACCACGCCCAGGGGCCCAGACCTCCTCTCAGGGATGGGGGTGTCCTATCAAGTCTGGGGGCAGGACAGCAGCCAGAGGAGATGCCACAGCCCCCTTTCACTGGATAGAACAGAACTTTCTCAAGGAAGGAGGGTAGGTTGGGTGTCTGACTCTTGATTTCAGCTCAGGTCATGATCTCAGGGTCATGGAATCAAGCTCCAAGTCTGGCTCTGTGCTCAGCACAGAGTCTGCTTGTCCCTCTCCCTCTGCTCTTCCCCTGTTCACTTGCGCACACTCTCTCTTTAAAAATAAATAAATAAATAAATAAATAAATAAATAAATAAATAAATAAATAAATAAAATCTTTAAAAAGAGATGTTCCCACCCATAGACACTCTTTTCCAGGGCAGCCCATTGGCCCTGTCACCCCTCCTGCTCCACTCGCAAGCAGGCCTGTCTTTCATGCACTGTTTCCTCTCTGAGTCTGGCTCCTCTTCCTGGAACTTGCCTTTCCCTTCCACCCCCAGGTTCCACCCCTCGCTGCCTCCACTCCCGAGATGCTTATGGGTCCAGTCCAGGTGTTAGCATAGGGGCAGCAAGGATGCCCCAGCACCTGCCAGCTGGAGCCACGAGGCAAGAATTTCTCAGAGACAGAAACATTATCAGGATCAGTGTCTTTCAAATTTTTTGACCACAACCCGCAGTAAGAAACTCATCCTATGAACATCAAATTTGTATATATTGTGTATATGCCTATATATTATAACCACATATACACTAATTTAGGATTGCCAAATATATAACAGAAATAAAAGTTTCTGGAAACAATACTTACCTTTACTACATGGGAGGCACTATGAGATTACTTTCCTATGTCATTACACTCCCCTAAATTGGTTTTACAACCTGCACATAGACATGGTCTGTGCTAGATGTCCCTGCAGGAGCAGAGACAGACTAAGAGTGAGGCTCCAAGCAGGGGCCCGTGGGCCTCCCCTGGCTCAGTGGAGGCCCTCCTTGTGCCCAGCAAGAAGGGTCTTGGGAGGGACCAGGTTCTAGGAGGCATCATGAAAAAAATCCACATGAAAAGTTGGGACACACAGTCTTTTCCTATTACAGAATATTCTCAGTAAGTATTCTCCTGAACTTACAGTTTGTGACCCCAAGGGGGCCTAGAAGCCGTTAGAGGAGAGGAATTAAGGTTTCTGGTGCCTGCTGAGAGCCAGACAAGGACTTCTTCAAAATCCTGTAGCCAGCAAGTGGCTGAGTTGGGATTCGAACCCAGGTCTGCCCTGCCCGGCAGGCTCCCACCCTCATGGTTCTCCCCCACCATCTCAGGAGTGAGGGCTCTCTTGGAGCTTCCTCTCCAACTGGGGAGTTGGACAGTCTGTTCTGGGCATGTGGGGTGGAGGGCGCCCCACTTGGCATGCAGGGGTGCAGGCTGCCTGGGATGTGGATGTGTGGGAGATGGGGAGCAGGGGCAAAGTGTGGGCCTGGGTGTGAGTAGGGGCATGGAGTCAGGTGTGGCTCAGACAGCACAGAGTCTCACCACTCAAGCTCACAGACACTTCCTGCAAATATGTAATAATACTTCTGTCATTTTCCCCTCTGGATTCTTTACTCCTATATTGATCAGAGGGCTTTAAATTGTAAAGAAAGAATCCCAATTTAAGTATGATTTTCATGGAAAATTCTAGGAAATGAAAAATACCTACTTAGTATTAAAATTAGTCATTATAATAATAAACGATATCAGTTATTGAGTACTTGCTTCCATCCCCACAGCTCCCGTTTATTCAGACCAGCGATGGGCCAGCACGGAGCACGGAGTTACTAGGTGGCACTCAGTACTTACTGGAGAATGAATGAAGGTACCTGGGGATCCACTAGAAACTGCACATACATACATCTCATTTAAACCTCACTTGATGTAACCTGAAAAATTCCAGCATTTCTCTGAGAGGTATTTTCTTCCTCTTGATAATTCCTTCATCCGAAACTTTTGAAATTGGAGGGATCGTTGCTTTTGGGTTAGAAGCACCCCCTCCTTCGGGTTTTCTCCCCTATGGTCTTGGGGTTTTCTCCCTGATTGCCCTCCCTTTCTGGGCAGTCCCTTCCAGGCTCAGTGATGGACAGGCCAACGTTCCTACACTGATCTTCAAAGCACATCCTTAGCTGCCCTGCCCAGGGGCACAGGCGCTCTTCCCCTGGGCAACCCAGAGGCAAGGAAGGAACAAGGATTGGAACCCAGACTTCTGGATTCTTAAATCAGGACGAGCAACCGACGAGGGCCTCAGAAAACCCAGATTCTACTCCTGCCCTTCCCCTAAGTCACGTGTGACCTTTAGAAAGTCATCACACCTTTCTGGATTCACTTTCTTTTGAATGGGTTTCCAAGGCCCAGGGTTCCCCCAAACTGTCAGATACCCACTCGCCGCAGTGTCCCAGACCTGAAACACCACATTAACCCATTCAGCTTTGCCTCCTCCTTCCTTTCTTCCTGGCAGCCCACCCTGACAGAATGGGAATTTACGCACCAAGCAAAATGCTGGGACCTGGGCTCCTTAGCGGTGAGACCCTAGAAGAATCCTATCAGAACCCTGCTCATGACTACTGCAAGGAGTAGAATGGTGGAGAAGTTTGGGTTGGATACTGTTTTCCAGCAGGAGACAAGCCCCCACCCCACAGTTTGCTCTGGCCTAGAATGTAGGTTCAGTTAACACAGACAACTGACCACCCAATCCCCCCAGGGTTAGAAAGGCTCCACCATCACTGGCTTCAACTGCAGAGGAACCCAGAGACTGGAAAACTGTCCCTGGTCATGTGTCCTCATTTCCCCTCCTCTTCCTTGAGAGATGGCCCTGCTTAGTGGTGTGTTCTGAGTTTGCTTCCCTTGCTGGCAGCTCAGTGGCCCTGCCCCAGGTTCTGCCAATCTCCCCCCCCCCCCGGCCAAGTGGCCAAGGAAGTGGGACCAATGGGTTCTCCCATCCTCTGCTTGGGCACCTGCCCTGTACCTGACACCCTGCCCGTGCCCAGCCACCCTGCCAGTGCCCAGCCACCTTGCCAAAGAGCCTCCTCCTTCCCACTGACAGCCCAGGCCAAGGCTCAGAACCATGAAGCACCCCCTCCAGCTCAAAAGTAGCACAGGGGATCTGAACCCACATTTCCCCGACTCTAAAGCTGCTAGTCTGTCCACCAAGGCTCGTTCCAGACCCTAGGACTTGAAAACACACGGGAGTTGGGAGTAAAAGCTCTCTCTTCTCTCTTCCTTAATTTCGGGGGACCAGCGGACAAGAGCCCCTCGTCACGTGTTTCTTTGCCCCATTCACGCTGCGTCTGCAACAGCCTGAAAGTTTGCTCAACTCCATGGCGGACGCAGCGGTCGGGAACCCCCAGCACACGCTTCCCCCACAGGGGACACCGAGGCAGCGCAGCCCCCGGCGCGGAGCGGGGCAGCCGCGGCACCGCTACTGGCTGACCGGGGGACCCCACCCCCCCGCCGGGAGAGCCTCTCCCTGGAGGGAAGGAGACAGTTACCTTGAAGAGTTGGACTCCCTTCCGCGAGAACTTCAGTGCCACACACCTGGGGAGGCGGCCGGGGGCTCCTGGGGCCGGAAGGCCCGGGTCTCGCTGCGCAGCAGGGGAGACGCTCTGCGCGCGCGCTGCGCACCCCTCCTCCCGCCGGCGTCCTGTCCGCAGGTCCCCTCAGGCGGCGGCCGCGGCGGCAGCGGCTGGGTTGCGGAGTCCCGGCTGGCCGAGGGAAGGGCCACTGCAAGGTGCCCGGAGCCCCTGGCACCCGCGTCAGATGCCGGCCGGTGAGCGCGCGGAGAGAGAGAGAGACCTTGAGCGGCGCGGCGCGCGTCCTCAGCTCTGCGAGCCCCCTCTGGAGCGGCTGGGAGGTAGGTGGGCGGGCGGGCGGGCATGGCGCGTGGTGACACATACATAGGGGCGGGCGGGGGAGGGGAGGGCCGGGGGGGGGCGCGGAGGGAAACCCCACCCCCGGGGGACCCGAGGGGCGGCCGGCGGGGGAGGGGAGGGCGGAGGCGTCTGGAGCGCGCTGGACCCCGGCTCCGGACCGGCGCGCCGCTGGGGAAGCCGCCCGGGGCGCAGGGCGCGAGAGGAGCCGGCAGCCCCGGGGCCCGCGGGAGGCAGCGGCGCGGGAAGGGCTGCAATGCAGTCGGCGGCTCCGCAGTCCGAGGGGCCCCGGAGGGCTGTGCCCGCACCCGCACCCTCACCCGCGCCTGCGGTGGCGGGACCGGGCTCCCGCGCGCCCGGCGCGGGGTGTGCTGCCGACGGCCGGCGGCAAGCGAGAGGGCAGGGCGCGCCCCCTGCTCCCGGGCCACGCTTTGGAAGAACCCTCGGGAGGAACTGGCTGAAAGTTTTTGGGGATGGGCTGCGCCGGTATGGCAGGGAAGACGGGGACAGAGGGAGGTTAGGGGGCAGCCGGGAGGCGTGCTGGGGACTGGGAGCCAGCCTCAGGGCAAAAGGCTGAGGGTCTTCAAAGTCTCGGAGAGATCAAGGACATCTCAAACGAAGCAGGAATTCTCCAGTACTTCTGTAGCTCCAGAGACCACCCTCCTTAATAATATTTTTTTTCCAGTCAAAAGAGTAAGAGAACCAACAGCGTCTGAACACCTTCCCTGAGCTGGCTGCTTAGCATACATTAGTATCTCACTTAATTTCCCCAAAAGCCCAATGAGATAAATATTAGGATTCCCCCACCCCCAAAAGATGTGAAAACGGAGGCTCAGAGAGGGATGGAGTTACCTACTTAAGGCAGGGTCTGAATTCAACCCCAAAGTCGTGCTCTCTCTGCTACACAAGCTGCTGGTTTAGCCACAGCAGTTTTGGGGGGGGGGACCCAGGCTGGTTGGTGGCCTTCAGACCCTTATGGAGGAAGCTGGTGGGACTTGACGCTAAGATTTAGTGGCCTCCGTCAGTGTGGTAGAAGCCGCTTGACTCTCTCACTGGGCATGGACTGAATGAAGAAGAGTAAGAAGTGGGGTCTTTGTGGGCTGCCCATTACAGAGATAATACACTAAGCTTGTTCTTGATTAAAAGGCATGGCAGTGGCTCCGTTTCCCAGGGGTGACAACTCTGGAATTGTGTGGGGTTTTTTGGCCATCTCTGCTAGGGCGCCCAGCACATTCTCTTGTCCGTTCTCTGCACCAGGCAGTGAAGCCTGGGGAGGGTGTGGTTCCCACTCCACCCACTGGTGTCCAGGAGCTGTGGCTGAGGTGATCCACTGGTGGGCAGTTCTTGGCTTCACCCCTGTTCTCCCTGAATCTGTTGGTTTCTCCCGGTCAGGTCTTTAAGTCACAGAGCATCTTGGGCAGAGCTGACATGATTGACCAGAGCCCCTCTGGGGGAAACAGCATCTTGTCTCTCTGACAAAGCAGTGGGATGAAATCTTATTAGTTACTGACCCCAAAGCTTGGACCAGGGAAAATGACTCTTCTAGAAAAAAAAAAGTCCTTAAAATTCCAATAGGAGGAGTCATGGGTACTCATGCCAGTGTTTGCCTGATGCTCTAGGTGAGAACACGCCCTCATCTGTAAAACGGGGTCATATCTGACTTACATCCCAGCACATGTGGGGTTAGTGAAGGACAATTCAACTCAAGGACAAATATTAATTAGGTAATTACTCCTTGAAGTGAATGCTTATTGATCATCTAGTTTTGTAATGAGGCTAAGAAACTTTGATACGGCAGCCTTGCAGGTGGAGATTGTTCCCATTTTACACACTAAGAAACTGAGACTCCCAGGCCACCCAGGTAGTGAATGAGTGCAGGTTAGCATGACTCCACACTGCTGCCCCTTCAGGCTACAGAAAACCCAGGATGATTGGCAAGTGGACCATGTAAAGACCATGTTCAGAAAATCAAAGGACATTAGTGTCAGAAAGCCCTTGGTGGCATATGGACGCTCCCCTGTTCCATGCTCTTCCTTGGGGAGTATTTCTGATGCTGGTCATCCCTCCTCTGCTCAAATACTTACTGCCTTTTCCAGGCTGCCTGACCCTATGCGCGGTCATGGGGCGACCTTTAACCTCTCGCTGCTCCAAGCGTGGTCTACAAACTAGCAGCGTCAGCTGGGTGCTCATTCAAAATGCAAAATCTCGGGCTACTCCAGACCTTCTCACTCAGAATCTGCATTTTAATAAGATCCCCCAGGTGTTTTCTATGCCTTCTGAGGTTTAAGAACTACTGTGCTGGCTTCATTCTGCAGGTTCAACTCATCCAATCACAAAACCACAGAATAAGAAAATCTCACAGCTGGGAAGGGCTCTTAGAGAACATTGAGGACCACGTGCGACATAGACTCTGTGTGAACACGCCCGTGGATTTGACTCCCTTCTGAGACCACGTCCCATATGTCGTTCTAATATTTAGGCAGCTCTCAGATTTCGTAGAAGCACCGACTGGTTCCCATCACTGTGGATTCAGCAGTGAACAAAACAGGCCCATTTCCACCTCTGACCTCCTTCCACATGGCAGATCTTTTCTGCATATAAGATCAGTGATTGTACTGTTCTTGCTCTCCCCCTCTTCTCCTTTAGGACCAGGCATCCCCACTTCACTCTGTCCCTCCTCATCTCTCTCCATCAACGGATGCTACCCACTCCCACCAATCTTCCCCCAGCACATCTGGACTGCCTTTGCCCTATGTAGAGAGTGATTCAGACCTAAATACAGTGCTCAGCCCCCGGGGGAGCTCACCTCCTTTGATGGGGTACTAAGCTTCTGTTAATGCAGCCTACATTTTTATGCTTTTCTGGCAGCCTCATCATGGCTCATCCTGAGCCTGTAGCCAACCCAGATCTCCTTTCCCCAAGTACTGCAAGGGCTCAGTGTCTTCCCTGGTTTGTCCTGATACAATGGGTTGTTCTAATTCAAGTGTGGAACTTCACCTTTGCCTCTCTTAAAAATTTCCCTAATACATTAAGCTCACCACCCCTAACCATCTTGGATCCTATTTCTATCCTTCTATGTGTTTGCTGTTGCTCTTCGCAGCAGACTTTCTAGAAAGCTGACTAGTGTCCCACTTTTGTGTCTTCACTTATCCTGGGGCTGAGTTCTAGAGCCAGACAGGATGCCATTGCTCCATATTGCAATTATAATGGCTGTGTAATGCATCACCCCAAACCTTAGTGGCTTAAAGCAATGAGTCATTTAATATTGTTCATGGTTTCTGTGGGTCAGGAATTTGGGAGAAGCATGGCCAGGCAGTTCTGCCTTGGGTTATCTCATGGGGTTGCAGTCAGGTGTCAACTGAAGGCTTGACTGGGGCTTGAGGATCTGGGTCTAAGGTGGCTGGCAAGTCGGTGTTGGCTGCTGGCCAGTGGCTTCAGCTCTTGTCCGTTCAGCCTGCCAGTGGAGCCGCCTCGTGGCATGGCAGCTGGCTTCTGCCACAGCAAGTGATACAGGAGGCTGAGTGGAAGCTGCAGTGCTCTAATGTCCTAGCTTCGGAAGTCATGCGCTGTCACGTCCACCATATTCTCTTGGTCACATGGGACCTGCCCTGGATTACTATGGGAGGGGGCATAAAAAGGTGTGAGTACCAGGGGATGGAGATTGCTGGGAAGCATCTTTGAGGTGGGCTTCCACATGCCATTAAGGTGGCTTCTATAGGATGGCCCGTCTCCCAGTCCACCTAACCATGGCAGCGCGAATGCTTGCTTCTGTCCCTTACATGGGGGCACCATGTACGTACCTTGCTAAGTCCCAGTGCAAGGTGTTTCCAGAATTCCTCTGAAGCGTCCTTCAGGGGCGCCTGGGTGGCACAGCGGTTAAGCGTCTGCCTTTGGCTCAGGGCGTGATCCCGGCGTTATGGGATCGAGCCCCACATCAGGCTCCTCCGCTATGAGCCTGCTTCTTCCTCTCCCACTCCCCCTGCTTGTGTTCCCTCTCTCGCTGGCTGTCTCTATCTCTGTTGAATGAATAAATAAAATCTTTAAAAAAAAAAAAAATGAAGCGTCCTTCAGCTACCCCTGTACAAGCAAGCAGCCTAGACTGCTCTCTGGGACAACACATCTGTCCCAATTTCTGCAGAACAGCCTTCAACATCCTTCTCCTCCTGGTACAGCCAGAGATTACTGTGTTGCTGGGCTATATCATACTTCTGGTTGAAATTGAAATTTGTGGACAGTGAAAACCATCAGACCATTTTCATGCTGGCCACTTCGGAAGGGCTTCTTGTCTCTCCCAAGCAACAAAACAAAGCGGAGGAGGAGGTCCCCTGTGTGTTCAGGAGCATTGGAGGTGAACCCCGGTTCTGGCACAGAGAATGTGTGCAAGTTTCTTAACCTCTCTGGGTCTCGGTTTTCTCATCTGTGAAATGCGATTGTATGGAACTGTAGAATTAGAATAAGGGATTCATCAGCACCTAGCCTGTGATCTGGCTCCAGGAGCAAGATGGTGAATTTTCTTCCCTTTCCTCTCCACTACAATTTGATGTCCCCAAGTAAGTATGTGCTGCTTTCTGGGTTTGTAAAAGAAGCTGAAATACTCACGTCTTCGGAGTATGGCAATGATAAATACTATATGTAATGTGTGTAGAGAGGTTGCGGTCGTTTCTGGAAGCAAAGGGCCATAGAAGTATGATATGGAGAAGCGTTCTTATTGCCAAACGGGGCGGGGGACTGGTCTTCTGAGAATTAGTGGAACATTTGAAAAGTGCTGTTTTATTACTTTAACGCCGTGCAAGTGACAAACTCAGAGGGAAATGTTCTAATAATAAAGAACATGGGGTAAGTTAATGAAACACTTACAATTCCCCACAGGTCTGTGTGGAATAATGACGTACAGTAACCAGAAAGTGCTGTGTCACTTAAGACATAGAAATTGAAGGGCACGTTTAAGGAAACTCTCATTTCTTGAAGATTCAGTTTAATTCTCCACATCCCCCCCCCGAATTTATAGCAGATTCTATTTTCAGTAAAACCCTGCCATTTATAACAGAGGAAATTATGGCAAGCATTTTACTCATGACTCACTAGTGTTTTTATCATTGAGAAGACGCAGGGAATGACACTGAGGGGGGTGTTTCCACGTTGGGGTATGGCATCAGCGCCATCACCATCACCACCACCACCATCATCACCACCGTCATCATCTAAAACAATATTTTCCAAGCAGGTCTGGGGTAAGAGGAGAGGTAGAAGGATCCTTCCCCTGGCAAGCTCCAGCTCCTGAAGCTCCCAGGAGCTTGCCTACCTTCTCTGTCCCCAACTCTGAATCCTAAAGGGCTGCTTCCCATACCCCGGACCCACCTGGCCTGGCTTCTTTCTGCCCTTTCCCTTATTCCCGCCATCGGGGTGTTTTGGGGGGACTGGCGGCCCAGCCCTTGTCACATTGTGCTCTTGATGATTTTATTTCCCTTCATTGATAAACATTGGATCAGGCTGAACATTTTTTGTCCCAGATGTTTCACACATTCCAGCAGAGATACGAAATACATACTTTCTACATGCGCACATAACGGTAGCCCACACTCCCTTGCTAAAGATGAAATGTGAGAGGTACAGAGAGCATCACCGTAGCTTGAAGATCATCTGTTAAAGCACGGGCATGGCTTTCCCCCACAAGACTTGGCCCTTATTTGATGCTAAAGCCCTGGGGCATAGTTATCTTGATATTTTAGCTGGGGCTATTGATCTGTTTGGTTTCTTAATGTGTATTCCTTTAAGGGGAGAACACACAGAATGTTAAGGGGGGGAAAAGGAGTATTTAACTCGGTAATCTTTTATTCTTAGGACATTTACTTTTTGGCATTCAGTCTTGAAATAGTCATTAAAAAACAAGAATTACCAAATTCCTGGAGGGTGCTCTGTCCAGTCTCAAAATCTTAAATTTAAAAAAATGAAATGTCGGTTCCTTTGTGGGCTAGCACAGCCTCGTCTTCCCTCCTTCCTTCTTTCCTTCCTTCCTCCCCCCTTCCCTCCCTCCCTCCCTCTCTCTTTCTTTGTTATCGTGGTAAAACATACGTAACACACACTTGATCATTCTAACCATTTGAAGTGTACAGTTCAGTGGCATTAAGCACATTCACAATGTTCTACAATCATCACCACCCTCCGTCTCCAGAGCTTTCTCATCTCCCCAAATTGAAACTCTGTATCCAGGAAACACTAACTCCCCGTCCCCCTGTTCCCTGAGTCTCTGGCAACCATCACTGGACTTTCTGTCTCTATGAATGTAGCTACTCTAGGTACTTTATATAAGTGGAATCATACAGTATTTATGTGCTGTATCGACTGGCTTATTAGCATAAGGTCTTCGTACAAGTGGTCGCACTTTTCTTTATTTTAGAGCAATATGTATTGAGCGCTTACTATGTACCAGGCCCTGTGCTCGGTGCTTCATTAAACCTCACAATGATCCTGCAAGGTCTCATGAACTCCATCTCACTGGTGAAGAAACTGAGGGCAGGGAGGCTTGGTAAGCTGCCTCAGTTCACGTAGTTGTCGAACAGAACCAGGCATCTCACCCAGGCCACCTGGCTTTGGAGCCCTCGTACTTGAAACAAAAAACTCCTAATAGTGACCATTTATTGAGTACCTACTGTGTGCCAGGTACTACACATGGCATTGTACCAACATTTGTCCCTCCCTCCCTTCCTTTCTTTTGATATGTAATTTACACAGAATAAAATGCATCTTAAAGTGTACAACTTGAGGGATTTTTAGCATATATAAACACCATCGTAATCTCAATGCAATCAAGATGTAGAAATTTCCAGCTCCCTAGAAGGTTCCCTGGTGCCCTTTCTGGTCGCTACATCGCACCCAGGGAGACCACTATTCTGACCTTACTGACAGATCAGTTTTGTCTATTCTTAAGCTTGATAGAAATGTTATTATCCTATGAATACTCTGTGTGTCTGGCTTCTTTTGCTCAAGCTGGAGAGCGTATGCCCCATCCAAGGGGACAGCCACTACCCCTCCTCCAACTAAATGTCACCATTCAGGAATTCAGCTCATTGTTGCTGGATCACGTAGTATTAATATTAGTATTGGTATTGGGGGGGGTGGTGGTGGTGGTGGTACTTATTGTTGTGGTTTTCCTTGAGAAGCCAAATTTCTGGATTTTTACATAGATCAGACGATGACTAACTTAAACATTAAAATATGGTGTGTATTAAAACGTTGAAGGGGGGGTGGGGGATTGGGATAGGCCAGTGATGGGTATTAAGGAGGGCATATATTGCATGGAGCGCTGGGTGTTATACGCAAACAAGGAATCATGGAACTTTACATCAAAAACTAAGGTTGTGCTGTATGGTGACTAACATAACATAATAAAAAATTATATAAAAAAAAACATTGAAGGATCCGCAAAACGCATCTATGAGTGGTGGGATCATGCTATGGTAAGGGCAGTGGGAATGGACAAGGGGGGATATTTGAAAGGAAAAAATCAAAGACACTGGATCTTGGGGGAGAGAGAGAAGCTAGAAGCAAGAAGAGCCTCCAACTTTTTTTTTTAAAGATTTTATTTATTTATTTGACAGAGAGAGAGACAGCCAGAGAGAGAGGGAACACAAGCAGGGGAAGTGGGAGAGGAAGAAGCAGGCTTCCCAGCGGAGTAGGGAGCCCGATGTGGGGCTCGATCCCAGGACCCTTGGATCATGCCCTGAGCCGAAGGCAGATGTGTAACAACTGAGCCACCCAGGCGCCCCAAGAGCCTCCAACTTTTGAACCCTCCTGCCTGGGAGATGGGGAGTCCCCGGGACCACAACAGGGAGGTCAGGCAGAGTAGCTGGCTTGGGAAGAAAGACAGCAAGTGCCGTGGGAGACAGTTGTGTGTTCAGAGTTGGAGGGACGTTCGGGGGAGGTGGCCAGCAGGCTGAGAGAAATGTGAGCCTGGGACTTGGGAGAACCCTCAGCCTGAGGAGAGTCAACACATGGAAAAGCAGGGAACGTTGAATTCTACCCAATAAATACTAAAATAGACCTTAACTGCACACTGTAACCAATTAAGGGAGAGAGAAGCACAGAAAAGATGGAGGACGAGATTGTTGGATAGAAATGCAAGGATACTGAGAGAAACAGACCCAGCCCCAGCAATATAGAGAGGGAATGCCAGACGCCAGACACACTCAAGGGAAAGTGGTGTATATAAGGGGGTTCTAGAGCAACAGAAATATAGACAAGTGTCAAGCAACGAATTTTCATGAACCGCAGACAGAGCTAAAGTTTAGCTGCATGACAATTTCATCTTGTGCCTGTTAGGACTCTATGGCTAATGAATCTTAAAAACTGTTGCATTTTTGCAGCTAGGGGCACAAATGAGGCTAGTGCTTCTTGGCACTTATTTCTAGGCACAAAGAAACGAGATAAACGGCTCGGGTCTTCTTATGCACACTGGCCAAGTCTCATGCACTGGGCCCACCTTTGGTTTCAGATCAAAGTCAGAAGTCCAGTCCTCCATAAGTCACCTCAGCCTTCCTGCGGATCCCTGGCTTTATAAGGGCTCCATCTAGTTTGGGCTGGAAGTTCTCTACAGAGCTGGGTCAGAGCCAGTTTAATCTTTGAAGGATGAAGAAGAGGAAAGAGGATGAACTTCATTCAGCTTGTGTGTGCGTGGGGGGGGGTATCGTTTTATTGTTATTTCTGGCCTCCCATTTTCCACAGTTGGTGGATTAGGACCACTGAGTCCCACTGTCGTGCCTCCAGAGTAAATCATTCGATCAGGTCCTAAGTTGTGTGTGTGTCAAAAAAAAATAGCAGCCATACAGCTACCAAAGGGACACTTACAATTTAATCAGGAAATAGGAAATTGACAAATTAGAGCGATTTAGAGCCTTGACAAACAAATATGGTCATATGAGAAAATCAATATGCTTAGTAAAACTCACTAATCAAGAGGAGGTGGAGGACAGATCCTGAGTGGGGTTAACCAGGGAAGGGTAAGAGAGCCAGGAAAGGCTATGAATTAATTAGGGGGAGGGCAATAAACCGAAATTGGACCGAGGGGGCAGAAGGACTTCCCTCAAGCCCCCCAGCCTGAAAATCAGTTGTTCCCTGTGCCCAGGGGAGCTGAGTCCTGCTGCCTGCCAGATCTCACACCCGTGCATCTCCCTCCCCACCCCAGCCCCTCTGCGTGCCTTGGTTGGAAACGTGGCTTTTCCAGAGTCAAAAGCCAGAACACAAGGCACCTATTCACCCCGCTGGGTTTGAAATTCTCCTCCGAAATTCCTTTAACTGCAAACACCTTCTCCCAAGTACACTGTGCATCTTTTCAAATTTCAGACATAAACAGCAGCATGGCCCCACCTGGCAACCCCCTCTCACTCTCCTGATAAAAATAGAAAGGGCCGAGGTGGGGAAAGTCGTGGGCACAGTGGGGGTTTTGTGGATCAGCTGTTTGCATGGGTGTTCCTGACCCTCTCTGCCTAATTTGGGGAGGGGTGTCTCTCGGGGGAGCTTCAAGCTGGATTCTCGGGGGATTTGTCATCCCTGGCACCTTGGCCCCTTCCACGCTGGGCCCGAGACACAGCTCTGTGGTTGTGTGCTTAACTGTGTGTCCCAGGGAGAAACACGTTTACTTGTGGTTATTGGCGTGGTTGTGGGGGATGGAAAAAGTGGTGGGAAAGAAGTGCGGGGAGGCAGTTCATTTCCAGAAGCCATTGGCATGAAAACTATCACTAGACACCCAATGGCACATGGCGGAGCCCTGGGTGTGGTGGGAGTTTAAATCAAGCCAGGCGCCATGACCCCATGAACAAGTGAAGGGCTTTTGGCGGTAACAAGGTGGTACTTGTGCTGTTGGCCCCTGCTGTATGGGACGGGAGTGAGTGAGGAGCACAGGGTGAGTTGGCCCATTCCCTGAGCTGGGGCTTTAGGGGACCTGCTCTAGTTCTGGGTGCACCGTCTACCAGTGACGGGCCCACGAGCCTGAGTCCCCTCCTCAGGACAAGAGGAACTGCAGTATCCCCCAGAGAAAGAGGAAGGACGGGATCCTGCTGCTTCTCTGCCCACAACCATCCAGTGGCTTCTGGTCGAATGCAGGGCTCCATGGCCAGGAAAGCCTGAATGACCTGGCCCTGCCTCTCCCACCTCACCTCCTCACCCCCACGGGGCTCCCTTACGTCCTGGCCCCATCTCCTCTCTGGATGGTACTTTCGGTATCAGGGAGGCCTTTGTTGACCACCCCAGCTTCTCTGCCTCCCTTATTAGCCCGGACCGCAGCTTGCTGGTGTATATTTTCATCTGTTTACTTGTGCAGTGTCTGTTAGCCTCTCTTACCGGACCGGGAGCCTCGTGAGGGTGGAGACGCACATCCCCGGCTCCCACCGCAGTGTGTGGTGCATGCAGCTTCTCAGTCAATATTTGTTGAATGAACGAATAGGTCTATTTTGTTCTACTCTGTATCTCCTGTGTCTGGTACATTTAGATACTCTGTAAGTGAGTCACGGCATCTCACGTGCATGGAGCGCTTTGTGTCGGACATTGTTCTAAGCACTTTCTGTCAACTCATTTAGTAGCCAGAATTATTCCTGTTTGAAAGAAAGAAAGAAAGAAAGAAAGAAAGAAAGAAAGAAAGAAAGAGAGAAAGAAAAGAAAAGAAGAATAGAAATAAAAAAAAGAAAAGAAAAGGGAAGGGAAGGAAAAGAAAAGAAAAGAGAAAGAGAAGAAACAGGTCCAGAGAGGTCAAGCACCATGCCCTAAATCACACAGCTAGTGAGTGGTAGAGCAGACTCGATGCTAACAGTGAAGTGTCCAGAGCCTGTCTTTAACCTCTCACCATCCTGCTTGAATGAAGGAGTGAATAAAGAACAGCTAGCTCATTGCAGAGGTTCATAAACAGTCATTTATTCCCCACCCACCCACTTGATTGAAAGCATAAAATTGGATTTTATCACACAGTAAAGATGCAGTCAGGTGTATAATCAGGAATAAGAATCAGGGGTGGGTAGGGTGAGGCCTCAGTACTGACCAGGCAGGAGACCTTCCCAGGGATGGTGGGCTTGGAGCTGTTTAAATGATGAGAGAGAAAGGGGTGACTGGCCAAGCTAAGGCCTGAGGCTCGAGCTGGCAAGGGTTGGAAGCAAAGGCATGAGACTAGAAGCTGTATCTCTCGTGAGAGATAGTCACAGTCATCAGACTCTGAAACTGATGGGAGAACAGAAGGACCATGAGGCCTCGCTAGCATGTGAGGCTGAAGGTGGTGCCCAGTGTGGTCGTCAGGGTAGGACCCACAGGTGGGAGTTCTCCTTGGCCAAACAGAAGTCAGGGAGTATGGAAAGTCTGCTTGTTTAGTCAAGTGTTGGAGCTCTGGAGTCTGATATCCGACATCAGTTCACATGCCCCAGTTCAACTCCTGGTACTTGGTTGGCACCCTGAGCTTTGCTACTTGTAGCTGCCTAACCCTGACCCTAACCCTGCACTGGAATCCACCATATCCTGAAGCACTAACATCTTGGTCTCGGAGAAAAAGGTCATCGCCTCAGAATCTTCAAGCTGGGCAAGACACTGGCATCCTTACTCTCGCATTGTGTTGGGACTGAGCTGGTGACTTGGACCCAAAGTTCAAAGTGGGTGATTAGGAATCAAGGCTGTGTGGGTCCCTGGGAGTAGGTGATATTGATCGTGAGCAGTGGCAGTTGGCCTTTGACCCCTGTTTCAGTCAGCATAGGCTGGGTTATGCTGCTCTAACGACACCCCCCGCCCCCAATCTCAGTGACTTGAAATAACAAAGTTGCAATTCTCACCCATGCTCATATCCACCATCCAGGGATAGGTTGGGAGCTTTGCACCAGGTCCTCATTGTCATCACTCCAGGTCAGGCTGGCAGAGCAGCCACCGTCTGGAGCATTGCTGGTTGCCATGGCAGAGCGGGGAGAGAGCTCTGGAGCACCACATATTAGCAACTGAGCGCTCCAACTCAGAGCTGATACATGTCACTACTGGTTACAACTCACTGGCTAGAACCAGCCATGTGACCCCATCCAACTACAGTGGGAGGGGAAGTATAATCCTATGTGCCAGGAGGATGAAAAGCTGAAATATTGTGAACAGCCAGTATTACTATCGCTAGTCCATCTCTCAATGATAGAGTAAGGTTTGGGTTCCTCCTGGCTATTTTAGTCACTGGGATCCCTTCCTTAGGGGTCAGAATGCTTCCCAGAGTAGGTGGGCATGGTAATGATTGATGCCCTGGGGGTCCTGATGGCCCCGTGACTGGGTACCCATTGCCAGAACAACCCGTCAAACATCGATGGAGGTCTTGAACATTTGTGAAGCCCCATTTGGTGTCCAGTTTGCCAAGGTCTAGGCCTACTCTTCTGGAAAGAGATGAGGGCAGCCTCCTCCCTACAGCTGTTCCTCATCAGGGCATTCGGGACCCAAAGATCCCACTTAAGACATGTTCTGAGTCCAAGTCTCTGATCCAAGGTGGTGCGTTCATGGTGCTTGCCAGGGTGATGCCTCCTCTTGTGAGCTCAGAAGGCCCCATGACTTCACTCCTTGTCTCCTGGGACCTGCTCTTAGAGGCACAGAGCCCTCCAAAAGGTGGAGGCATCAATGGAGCTGGTTGTGGCCCCTCAGGCTGCACACTTCCCATCTTGGGAGCCCTGCTCACTCCATAAAGATGGTGCAAGCAGAGAATGGAGCATCTCATGTGGTGAGAGCAAGGACACAGGGAGTCATTCCCAGAGCCCATGGGGTTCAGATTTTCCACTTGTGGCTTGGACCTGGCTCAGCGAAGTCAGCTCTCCCTCATTTAACAAAGCAGGGAGGAGTAGGGGAGAAGCTTCCCAGCTTATTGGGAGATGGGGATGATACAGGCTGAGAGATACCGAGCTGTTTTCTTTTGGGAAGCACACAGGATCAAATCCAGGGATTGTGCTGGGACTAGGGTTTGAGACACTTCAAATTGCTTCATTTTGGGTCCAGAGAGGCCCTGAGGCCTTGGTCCAAGTCCATTCCTGAGAGTCTAGTAGTTGAGGGATAGAGGCCTAGGAAGAGTCAGGGATGGGGTGATGGAGTTAGGGATCAGAAGCAGGTCATAGAAAAGCTCACCATCCATGGAACCCCTCTGCTCTGCGGGACAGGGACCACCTGGAAATCAGTAAAGGCTTTGTGAGAAACCAGAGTTAGAACAGATGCAGGAAGGGACCAAGGAGTCAGATCAAAGAGGTAGAGCCCTTGAAACATGAAGGCCTGAACCTGGAACTGGGGGTAGAATAGACAAGAGAAGGGACAAGCAGGTTGGTTCTCTATGGGGGAAGGGGGGAGCTCCCCAGCATGCCTTCTCGAAGGCCACGTCTTGTTGCTGGGGATTTTTTGAAGAATCCAGAGAAGGGATTGGCATGACTGGCACATGACCCAGCTTGGTCAAAAGGCGGGAGGCAGAACAGAATGTCTGGAAAGGCCATCGTGAACGAGCTTGACATGCATGGGGAGGTGCAGGCACAGAGGACCCAGAGTGCACTCAGGGGACATGAGCAGGAAGAAACTGGCATTAATGTTTCTACATGTCAAAATCCTGCCCCATTGTCAGGGCCCAGCTCACAGGCTATCCTGTGCAGAGAGTTTTATCTTAATCCGGGATCAAAATTTGTCTGCTGTGATTCTATAGCTATCGATTTTGTCATACCTGCCTGTGCTGGAGTTAGTTATGGGTGTCTGTCCCAACATCTTGATCTCACTGTGGATAGGACTTCACTGCAGGATGCCCCTAGCTCAGCACCTGGCTGTCAGGTATCTGAGGACACAAAGGGAATGCAGCACGATGAGATAGGTCCTTTCCCCGACTTCCAGAGTGCTGTTTCTCCACTGGGTTCCAGGCTACCAGCCTTTCAGGCACCTGGGCTGTTTGTTTCAAATGCACCCCAGACTTGCCAAATGTGACTAGCCAAGATTGGTTCCCCACGTCTACACTTTTCTGCTTTCTTTTAAAATTAATTTTGCTGAAGCAAATTTATGTATAATGAAATGTAACCATTGTAAGGGTCAAATGTGATGAGTCTTGATAAATTTACACAGCCATGTCACCACCATCTCAGTCATGGTATATAGTATTTCCTTCACACTAGAACGTTCCCTCAGCCCCCTCTGCAGTCAATTCATCACTCCCCTTGGCTCCAGACACACATTTCTTTTTGCTACTATAGATTATTTTTATTCCTTCTAGAATTTCATGTAAATGGAATCATTCCATCTGGTGGGTTGAATGGTGGCGCCAAAGATATGATGTCCTAATCCCTGTAACCTGTAAATGTTACCTTATTTGGAAAAAAATGCCTTTGCAGGTGGGATTCATTTGAGGATTTTGAGATGAGGAGATAATTCTGGATTATCTAAGTGGGCCCTAAATGCCATCACAGGTGTCCTTATAAGAGAGAAATAGAGGGAGACCCAACACCACACACACAGAGGGAAAAGGGGGTGTAAAATGGACTCAGAGATTGGAGTGAGGTGGCCATAAGCCAACGAATACTAGCAGCTACCAGAAGCTGGAAGAGGCAAGGAATGAATTCTCCCCCAGAGCCTGCAGAGGGCAGCCCTGCTGGGGACACCTTGATTTTGGACTTCCGGTGTCCAGAACTCTGGGAGAATAAATTTCTGTTGTTTTAACCGAGGTTGTGAGCATTCGTTACAGCAGCCCTAGGAAATGAATGCTGTGGTGTGTAATTGTCAGCGTCTGATTTCTTTAGCTCAGCCTGATTTTAATCTTCCTTCATGTTGTTTGTATCCATAGCTCATGTTTTTATATTACTGAGGAGTAGTTCATTGTACGGATAGATGACATTTGTTTCTTCATTTCACCTACTGATGAGAATTTAATTGTCCCTAGATTCAGGCTTTTATGAGGAAAGTTGTTATGAACAACTGTGTATGTGTGTACAATACATTTTTTTCTCTTGGATAAATATCAAGGAGTGGAATTGTTTAATTATACAATGCGTGTATGTTCAATTTAATAAATTCTCAAATACCTTTCCAGAGTGGTCGTCCTGTCTTGATTTCCCAAGAGCAATGTATGAGAGTTCTAGTTACTTCACATCCTCAGCAACACTTGATTTTGTCAGTCTTTTATTTATTATATATTTATATTATATATAATTATATATAATATATATTTTATTATTACATATATTTATATAATATAATGTATATATATATAAATAGAAATATATAATTCCACTTCAATTGAAATATATGATATATAATAGATTTATAGAGACAGTGGACCCTTGAACAATGCTGGGGTTAGGGGTTCTGACCACCCCCCTTCCGTGTGGTTGAAAATCTGCATATAACTTTTGACTCCCCAGAAACTTTACGAATAGCCCACTTTTGACCAAAAGCCTTATCCATAACATATGGATTAACACTTATTTTGTATAAGTATTACATACTATATTCTTATAATAAAGTAAGCTAGAGAAAGAAAACGTTATTGAGAAAATCAGAAGAAAGAGGAAATACATTTACATTACTGGACTGTATTTATTGAAAAAAGTCCATGTATTACTGGACTGTATTTATTGAAAAAAGTCCACATAGTTCAAATCTGTGTTTTACATATATGTGTACATGCCACACACACTTTAATTGACAAGACATTTGCTTATAAAGAAATGTTCTTGAAAAAAATGTTCTTTTTTTCCCCAAAGGAAGAGTTAAAGAGTTCATGATAATTGATGCCCAAAGATGATATTGTAATATTAATGAAAGATCAGAAGATACAAGTAGTTTGTTTTCTAGAAATATCTACAAACCACATGGTAGTGTGCAGTGTAGATATTTAGTCAAATGTAAAGTTGTGGGTGTATTGAAATCTTCCATCTTAATTTTCTTGACTTTAAAGTGTTAAAAACCACATTAAGCCTTCGCATGTTTTTTCATAATTTCTACCAAGCCTGTCTTGTCATTTAAAAATGTTTGCACAGAGGGCTTGCTGGTTTCTGTCATTCCGATTATGTTATATTTTATTATATTTTAAAGATTTATTTGTTTACTTTAGAGACAGAAAAAGAGAGAGTGCGTTGAGGGGGTGCAGGGAGGGGCAGAGAGAGTGTCAAGTGGGCTCCCCGCTGAGCACAGAGCCCCACACGGGGCTCCATCTCACGACCCTGAGATCATGACCTGAGCCAAGACCAAGAGTTGGTCTCTCAACAGACTGCGCCACCCAGGCTCCCTGTCTGCCATTCTGATTTTAGAATGTGTGCATTGTCAGTCTTCTAAACATGAGTTACTGAAGTGACTATATAGAGGTACCTCCCTGTGGCTTTAATTGGCATTAATGACTACCACATTGAGCATTTTTTGGTGTGTTTATTGGCCATCTGTGTATCTTCTTTTTGAAAAGTCTGTTAAAATCTTTTGCCCACCGTGTGTCTAGGGGGTATTGTTGGACTTCTTTTTGAGCTTAGAGAAATCTTTATATATTCTGGATACGAGTCCTTTGTTTAACGTAAATATTGCAGATGTTTTTCTCCCAGTCTGTGGCTTTCCCTTTCGTTTCTTTAACTGTGAATTTCAAAGAGCAGAAGTCTTTAATTTTGAGAAAGTCTAGTTTTCCAATTGTTCCCTCTTTAGGTTTACTGTCTTTTGTGTCCCACCTGAGAAATCTTTGCCTATCAAGGACACAAAAATGTTTCTCCTATTTTCTTCTAGAAGTTCTATAGTTTTAATGTCTTATATTTAGGCCTGGGATACATCTTGAGCTATTTTGTGTGTGTGTGTGTGTGTGTGTGTGTTATGAGATAAGAGTCAAGGTTATTTTTATTCTTACAGATATTTAGCTTTCTAGAACGATTTGTTGGAAAGATTAGTTTTCTCCATTGAATTATCTTGGCATCTATGTTGGAAATCAACATGTAGGTTTATTCATTCATCCATGGTTGGATCATGTTTTTATTTTTATTTTTTTTATTTTTTTTAAAGATTTTATTTATTTGACAGAGAGAGACACAGCGAGAAAGGGAACACAAGCAGGGGGAGTAGGAGAGGGAGAAGCAGACTTCACGCTGAGCAGGGAGCCTGATGTGGGGCTCGATCCCAGGACCCTGGGATCATGACCTGAGCCGAAGGCAGATGCTTAACGACTGAGCCACCCAGGTGCCCCTGGATCATGTTTTTAGATGCTACTGGATGATATTACTTTTTATATTTCCTTTTCCAGATGGTTTGTGGTTCAAATCTGCATTTTTACTGAGCACTTCTGGTGATTCTTACACCCACTAAAGTAGGAGACCCTTCTCTTGTAGGGCAGTGGTTCCTAATTAGGAATATGAACTCCAGAGCCCCACCTTTAAAGGGCCTGATTTAGCAGGTATGGAGTAAGGCCTCCAGAAAAAAGCTTGACTAAGAGCTAGGAGCTGTTGATTCTTTGCCTAAAAACAGTGGGTACATCCTGTCTTTTTCATTCATGTGTTCATTAGACACTTCATGACTGACCCTTCTACTAGGCCCTGAGTGAACAAGGTTTGGTAAAGGCAGAGATGAGCACAGGCCAGTGAAGCCCATGTGTGGGGTGCAGATGGGGGTCAAAAGAACCTTGTGGGAAGAGTGGGTGAATCTGGTGGTCCTGGGTGCCCCTGGGAATGTTGCAGTTTAGGGACCCGGTGTGTGGGGGGCTCTCTTTTTCCTACAAAGACACCATGAGGCCTGGCTGCACCTCCATGCTGGTTAGCATCCAAACATGAGGCTCCTTCTAGGGGTTAAGATCACAGGTCATGTTCCTTATGGGGACTTTCTGGCTTTGTCTTGGGACGGCCACGTCATGCTGTCTCCAAATGCTGTCCCTAGTGGAAAGTTTTGGTCTCTGGAGGTACAGAGGGGGAGGCAGTTCTGTTGGCTCTGTTGGAGTTCTGTGACCGCTGAGCTGTCCGCAGAACTTGGTCTCACTCCACCCTGCCCTGTTTGTTTGCCGTCTGGGTTGTTCTCTTAGTAGAATGGACTGTCCCTCATGCCCAGTTTCACACCACACCTGAAGCCATGTGGCCTTCCTTCCCTGCCCTCCTCCACCTGATCAGTGCTTCTGGGAACATCCAGCCAGACTGCTTGCAGTGTGCAAACCCAGCTGAATAGGCAGGGGTCTCAGGCTTCAGAGGCATTGACTGAGCTCACTTTTGCATGATTTCCTTTCTGGCCTGGGCTAGAGCCTCCACAGTTCTGTGAGGAGAGGGGAGGCTGTGTGTGGTTCTCTAGAATGGTCCAGAAACCCCTGCAGCACACTGTTGCCCTTGATAGATTTGCCTCCCTGGACAAAACACGCCACCCTCTGTTGCATTTGTGATTAAATTTTTAGAGATATTACCTTTCTTTAAATTTCTACTCCTAGACCGATACTCTTTCAGTGTTTCTTTTTTTTTTAAGATTTTATTTATTTATTTGACAGAGAGAGACAGCCAGTGAGAGAGGGAACACAAGCAGGGGGAGTGGGAGAGGAAGAAGCAGGCTCCCAGCGGAGGAGCCCAATGTGGGGCTCGATCCCAGAACGCCAGGATCACGTCCTGAGTCGAAGGCAGACGCTTAACGACCACGCCACCCAGGAGCCCCTCAGTGTTTGATTCTAAGATCACCTTTTGGGTGCAAAATATACTCCCTCAGGTGTGGGAACAGGGTGTGGAGGGCACAGGAGTTGTTTGGCTCTGTGCTTTCTCCCATCAGCATGCTGTGGTGATTTCTCGGGTTGGAGATGACTGGTGGGGGCAGGGAGAGGTGCTGACAGTGGCTCAGGAGAGCCTGTTCATTGCCTTCTTTAAAAAAAAAATATGGCGGAGTGCCTGGGTGGCTCAGTTGGTTAAGCATCTGCCTTCAGCTCAGGTCATGATCCCAGGGTCCTGGGATCAAGCCCCACGTTGAGGTCCCTGCTCAGCAGGGAGCCTGTTTCTCCCGCTCCCTCTGCCCTGCTTGTGTTCTATCTCTCTCTCAAATAAATAAATAAAATCTTTAAAAAAATGAATAATTGGGGTAAAAAATGCATAAAATAAAATTGACCTTAAATACTTGAAATTTTCTAAGAACACAGATCAGTGGCGTTAATTATATTTACATTGTCATGCAACCAGTTTCCAGAAATTTTTCATGTTGCAAAATTAAAACTCTATGCTCATTAGACAACTGTTCCCCATTCCCCTCTCTCACATTCCCTGGTAACCGCCATTCTGCTTTCTGTTTCCATGAGTTTGAGTCTTTAGATACCTCACAGAAGTGAAATATTACAGTATTTGTCTTTTTGTGACTGGCTGATTTTACTGAACATCATGTCCTCAGGATTCATCCATATGGTAGCATGTGACAGGATTTCCTTCCTTTTGAAGGCTGCATAATATTCCATTGTATGTACATACCACATTTTGTTAATCCAGTCATCCACTGATGGATAGTAGGGTTGCTTCTACCTCTTGTCTATTGTGAATAGTGCTGCTATGAACATGGGTGTGCATATATCTCTTTGAGATCTCACTTTCAATTCTTTTGGATGTAGACCCAGAAGTAGAATTGCTGGATCATAGAGTGGTTCTATTTTCAATTTTTCGAGGAAACTCTGTACTATTTTCCAAAGCAGTTGCACCATTTTATAACCCACCAGTAGTATACTAGGGTCACGACTTCTTCACATCCTTACCAACACTTGTTGTTTTCTGGGTTTTGTTTTATTCTGCTTATGGTAGTTGTCATAATGGGTGTGAGGTGACATCTCATTGTGGTTTTGATTTGCATTTTCCTAATGATCAGTGATGTTGAGCATCTTTTCTTATGCTTGTCTGCCATTTGTATATCTTCTCTGAAGCAATGTCTATTTTAGTTCTTTGCCCATTTTTAACTATTGGGTTATTTGGTTTTTGTTGAAATTTTAAGAGTTCTTTATATATGCTGGATTATTTTTTTAAAGATTTTATTTATTTATTTATTTGAGAGAGAGAGAGAGCACGAGCACAAGTGGGGGGAGGTGCAGAGGGAGAAGCAGACTCCTCACTGAGCAGGGAGCCCAACGTGGGGCTGTATTCCAGGACCCTGGGATCATCATCTGAAGGCAGATGCTTAACCAACTAAGCCAGCCAGGCGCCCCCATATTCTGGATTATTAACCCCTGATCAGTACATGATTTATAAATATTTTCTCCTATTCCCTAGGTCATCTTTTGCTCTGTTTATTGTGTCCTTGGATGCACACAAATTCCAAATTTTGACGTAGTCTAATTTGTTTATTTTCATATTTGTCGCCCATGCTTTTGGCATCATATCCAGGAAATCCTTGCCAAACCCAGCGTCATGACACTTTTTCCCCTGTTTTCTTCTACAAGTTTTATGGTTTTATGTTTCTGATGCAATTTGATACGGCACAGGGTCCATCTTCATTCTTTTGCACATGGATATCCAGTTCTCCCAACACCGTTTTTAAAAGAGACTATCCTTTCTCCATTGAATGATCTCAACACCCTTGTTGAAAATCATCTGACCATCTCTTCAAGGGTTTATGTCTGGGCTCTTTATTCTATTCCCTTGGTCTATATGTCTATCTCTATGACAGCACCACACTCTTCTAATTACTATAGATTTGCAATTCGTTCCTCCTTGTTCTTTTAAAAACATTCAGTTTTTGTTTTTGTTCACAGATGTGCGCCTGTGTCTGTCTGTGAGCGCAATTTAAAGAGGCAATTATTCTTTGAGGCTTATTATTCTTTTGCCCAAATCAGACCCTCCCCCTCTCCATTTTTTTTTTTTGTTCCCCTGTGTCAACCACTTCAAAGATTTTATATTTTTCATCTGGAATTCATCTTCATATACTTAAATAACATGCACATACTTCTTGGCTTTAAAATTTTAGGCATCGTCTATTGACTTCTTATTGTGTTGGAAATGAGGATTTCATTTCCTTTCACCACCACCTTCCAGTCTGTGCACATTTTTTTGTTCCCTTCATCTTCCCAATAGAGTTACATCAAAATTTTGGACAAGTCAGTATGCAGCATTACTATGACTATGGAAATGTGCTTCATAGCTGAGCCATGTGGTATAGTCATATATTTTCTTTTCTTACAGAACCTTTTGTTTTCCCTAGACTTAATAATATTTCTATTTGATTGCTGTGTTTTCTACGTTTGTTTCATTACTTCAACAACAGACGGTACCTGGGAGCACTCTTGGTACAAACCCGCCAAACATGAAGAAGCCTGCAACTTGGGGGTGGGTCATACATGCCTGAACAGAGCCCCTTCCTTTGCTGGGGAGAGGCTTGTTCACAGGGAAACAAGTTCAAAAATAATTGTCACTGATGGAGTTCCTTCTACATATAAGGTGTGGGGCTAGGGTGACAGGGATGGATATGACAATATTCAACACACCAGGGACTTACAAGTGAGTGGGAGAGATGGGCTCATGGAGGCAGTCATTCCCATAGGAGGTAAACATTGAAGAGCAGAATAAGAGAGAATACTCCAGCAACAGTTATTTCTCAGTAGAAGATTCAAGGAGGGCTTGAGTTTAGAGGTGGTCTTTGAGATGAATTAAGATTTCAATGGGAAGGATGGGTGGTGTGAAGTGAAGGACATTCAGGTGCAGGGAGAAGGGGAATGCAAAGGTACGGAGACAGAAAGGTATTGCATGGGGTCAGGGGAAGAGGGGAGGCTGTGTGACCATGGTGTGGGATGTATGGGGCTGTAGCTGTATCATACAACTGAGAGCTGACATATATGAGACATCTCTGTGAGACCCACCGAGGTCAGTCTGTCACAGTCACTATACTAGTGGTTCCCCAAATGTCATCACCCGGGAAGTTATTAGAAATGCAAATCCTAGAGCCCTATTTGGACTCACTGAATCAAAAACTCTGGGAGTGGGGCCCGGCAATGTGTGTTTCAGCAAGCCCTCCAGAAGACTCTGAGGCATGCTAACATTTTAGAATCATTATACTACACAATTTGATCCTTACAACAATGCCGTAGCTAGACACGCTTGAGAGCAAATTATGAGCATCTCTTGGCAGCTCTAGATTTAGTGATGTCACATGGGTAGCCTGAAGTTGGTCACAGTGGAAGTATTAATACCATGGAAATCGGAAAATGCTACAAATCAGGGTGTCAAGTCCACCCCGAGGGCCAGTTGTTATGCACTCACCAGGATACCACTGTCAGGTCACTTCGTTGGTAAGTGGTTGGTGGGACTGGACCTTGCACAGTGACAGCCTGGCTCCTGAGGGCATGCTCTTCACCACCAAGTCAAACTTATTCCAAAAGTCTGGAAAGACAGGCTGGGGCCACAATGTGGACATCTTTAAGCGCGTGTTAAAAATTTGGGCTTTCTTCTGCACATGCTGGATTTTTCAGAGTTTTGAATAGGTGGGCGATATGGTTGTATGTTTAGGCAAGAGAACAAAATTGTTGGCTGTGGCTTTTCATTTTGCAAATATGGTGGAAAATGGGATGGCAGGATATCGTGAGGAGAGCCAAAATCGTTGGTCTTCCCAGAGAAGGGCCTCAACATCCAGTGGGTTGCCCATTCGCAGAAGAGGTCATGAAACACTGCAGAGCAGAAGCCACATGCTTCACAAAGCCTCCTTGTCCTTCAGGAGAAAGGTGCCCTGTCTCTCACTCTAACGGTCTGCCACAGCGTGTACTGGGCCTCATGCAGCCGCTGCCGGCCAGAGTTGTCCCAGGAGCCCCTGGTCCAGGTCAGGACTCACTTAGCAGCCACTGGAGCAGACCGCTTGGTCACTTACCCAAATGCGTCCCTCCTTCCTCACAGAACCTGGAAGGTTTTCAAGCCCCTTTCCCACGGAGACAGCCGTGCACTTTGGGGGAGGCTGTACCCTCCCCTCCAAATCCCAAAGGGTGAATCCTGATTGGATTTAAGCCATCCATTCTCAAACTTTTGGTTTCAGGACATTAAAAATTGAGGCCCTCTAAAGAGCTTTTGTTTATGTGTCATATTGACCAATATTACTGTATCAGAAATTAAATCTGATAATTAAAAACTTTTTAAATTAATTCATTAAAGAGTAGTAACAGCAAACACAGTGCATGTTAACACAACATATTTTTTTATGAGAAATTAGTATTTTTTAACACAAAAAAATTCTGTGGGACTATGTAGTTGTAAAAGAGAGTATTTATGTACCTTATAGCTAAAACTTGCTGAGAGAGTAGATCTCAAGCATTCTTGCCACGCATACACCCACACGCACAGGATAGCTATGTGAGTTGATGGATAATCATGTCACAGTGTATACCTATATCAAAATATGATATACAGGGGCGCCTGGGTGGCACAGCGGTTAAGCCTCTGCCTTCGGCTCAGGGCGTGATCCCAGCGTTCTGGGATCGAGCCCCGCATCAGGCTCCTCCGCTGGGAGCCTGCTTCTTCCTCTCCCACTCCCCCTGCTTGTGTTCCCTCTCTCGCTGGCTGTCTCTCTCTCTGTCGAATGAATACATAAAATCTTAAAAAAAATATGATATACAACCTAAATGTATGCAATTTTTATTTGGAAATCCTATCTCAATGAAGCTACGGGGAAATTCTTTTAAATGAGTATTTTAATAGCCCTTTCAGATAATTGGGGGTATTTTTCTTTGATACTGCACCAAAACTCAGCAAGAGATACTTTTTTTAAAGGTTACGTACAATGTGGTATCTGAAATGAGATTGAGGCACCTTTTATACCCTGTGACATTAAAATCTATTGGTCTATATTATTCTTCGGTGGGATCTTCTACCCACCCGTGATCATTTGGGAAACTGTAGCTCGTTGGGTGGGCGTGTCTTCCAAATGTTGACACGTTCTGTTCTACAACAACAACAACAACAACATCACATTTATCAATATCACCACCAAGAAGTCTTTATTGGCAAGCTGCCAAGTTCACGTTTCCCCAAATTCCTAATCTGTGTTTGAAAACTTGGATTTTATTATTGGCCGCAAACACTGTCCGTTGTTTTCCTAGAGATGACAGGCTCCCTTTGTTCATTTTCGAGAAACTTTTTGCCACACGCCCAGGTCTGAATAACTATAGTTTGTCAATTGTTCTTTCACGTAAAAATAATGTTCTCTGAAGAAAATGGGGCTAGTTGAGTCTGCAACTCAATTGCACAAGCGCTTTTTCTCTAGATAAAAATGTTCTTCGGTGGATCAGACATGCTTTAGGCTTTTACGCCGTATGTGTGCTTTTCATTGCATTGCATAGGATATTAAAAAGTCATGCTAAAAAAAAGACATGTGCAAGCATTAAGATTTACCAAATTAATAACTCTTACTGCTTCATCAAGGACATCGTAAAGTGAAACTGGTTTTTTACTTTTTCCTTTTAATTGGCAGTGCGTGGCAGCAAAGCGCACGATGGCTGTGAGTGCAGTTTGCTCCTGTCTGGGTGCTAAGACCTCAGTGGTTTTACCCACCACTGCTTTTGTATCATCAACACAAATGTCAACACGGTTGTTCCAGGGTAAACCATAAGGTTCAACAAAGTTCTTCAACACTTTGACTACTTCTGCACCACGTGTGTTTGTGGCCAAGCATTCACAGAAAAGATCTTCCATGATTAGTTAGTGCTGATCCTGGACAACTATGAGCGAAACAGCCCTCCAGCCACACCTGTACATTTCATGCATTTGTAAGGCGAAATACAACTCTGCCAACGAGCGATCAACTCAGTCTTCATGGTGCAGCTAAATCTTGCGTTTGGCAAGTTGCTGTACCATTGAGAAGTGGCAGTGTTATTTCTTTTACTGACTTTTCATTCAAAAGGTGGATTCAGCAGCGTCAACCGGACAGGACTTTATTAATCTTTCAGTTAAAGCAATTGGATGACTTACTCTGTAAGATGCTTCCTGTGGCTTTTTTTTTTTTTTTTTAAGATTTTATTTATTTATTCGACAGAGATAGAGACAGGCAGCGAGAGAGGGAACACAGGCAGGGGGAGTGGGAGAGGAAGAAGCAGGCTCATAGCAGAGGAGCCTGATGTGGGACTCGATCCCATAACGCCAGGATCACGCCCTGAGCTGAAGGCAGACGCCCAACCGCTGTGCCACCCAGGCACCCCTTCCTGTGGCTTTTTTCGTTTCTAGTTTGAAGAGCTATAACAAATAATTTCTGGCTTTTTAAGAGCTCATAATGTCTACATTTAAAATAGATAAATTCTTTTTTCTTTTGATTCTGGTCTTAAAATTGTACTACAACTTAAATGGCCCAATCAGGGCTGGGGCAAAGGTGAGACGAGCAGGTGCCTAGGGCACAGAATTTAAGGAGGTGTTGACTGCAGGGCCTTGAGAGTGAGCACCTCCTGAGAATTTGCACCCTGGGTGCCTCACTTGCCTCCCCTAGTCCTGGCCCTGGGCACCATAATGCTATTCAGAAATGTTCTGTTGTATAAGACGCAATAGGGACAGTAGTTAATTTCTGTCGAGTTGAGGGGGAGATTGCTTTCATCAAAGTTTTGCTTCTTCTTTACAGTTTCTCCCAGTTTCTTTGGAGTCGGTTACTCCTAGCCACGAATCTGCAAACACTGTGACATATCACTTTCCTCTTTATCAGGATCTCTAGCTTCCGGTGGCGTTGTAGTGGGTTGAGAAAGTGAGACTTCTAAGTACCCCCCTTTTAAGGTAATGATCCATTCTTGAAAGTAAGAAAACATATGTTATAAGTAAAATATCTTTTATTTCAGAATAAAATATAACTGTTCTAAAATAATAGCTATAGAGAAAAATTTTAAATTCAGGAAGGTTTTTGAACATTTAACAAATAGTATTTCAAAACGAGACAAGTTGTACTTCTTGTGTTTCTCTTTAGGTGCAAGGGAAACTTTGGGATTTCAGACTGATCGTTTGCTGGATGAAATGAGGTTATAAATTATAGCAAGTATAACTAAAGATAGCTAATAAGAACACACTGAAAGTACTGAGAACAAACTAAGTTAATCTCAGAAAATACATATATTTATGCCCTATGCTTACTTTCCTTAGAAAATTCTAAAAAACACAAGAATACACAAGTATATATTCCATGAGCTGTCAGAGCAATGACATCCCCACCTATGATGTAGTTTCTGGAAACTACACTCATGAGAGAATGAACATGAACTCGACAAATGGAGTCTTGGTATTATTATGAAAATAGTTTTGATCTCATTTAAAGGGGTTCCAGGATCACACTTTGAGAACCACTTGTTCAAGACCTATTAGTCCCCTTACCAGTGATTAATTTAGCCACAGGTATGTGACATCGTTCTGGCCAGGACACATGAGGAGAATTCTGCTGGGTGGTTTCTGGGAAGGTTTCCTAGCCCTTAAGAGAGAAACACAAGAGATAACCTCTTCTTAAATTGGCTATTTCTGGAATTGGATGTAATGCCCTGAATGCGGCAGCCATCGTATGCCTGTGAATTATGCTTCATTCCTGCCTTCCGTTCACATTCGACATCCGATGTGTTGGCAGATCCCTTGAGCTCTACTGTTAAAATGTATCCAGCACCTGACCTTCTTCTACCACCTCCACATTCCCAATCCAGTCCAAGCCACCATCATTTCTCACTTGGGTTATTGCAGTATTTTCCTAACTAATTTTTCTGTTTCCGTTTCTCCCCTTAATATCCACAGTTTTTGTTTTTCAAAAACAAATTCAGGTCCTGTCACTTTTCTGTTCAAAATCTTGATGGCTTTCTCTCTCTCAAGGTGAAGGCCCAAGTTCTTATCATAACCGTAGGACCTAACTGATCTGGCTCCTAGCTACCTCTCCGTGCTGCTCTGTCCCTTCTTTACTCATTCCATCTTCCCCGGTCTCCTTCTGCTCCTCCGACAAGCCAAGTAGTCTCTTGTCCCAAGGCCTTTGCCCTTGCATTTCTCTCTGCCTGCAATTCTCTTTCCCTAGATCTGCATGGTTCATTCCCTTAGTTCTTTTAGGTCTTTGCTCCGTGATACATTCACCGTCCCAGCCCCACCGTCCCAGCCCCACCGTCCTGCTTTATTTTCTCCATGGCATTTTCTTCTTTGACAAATTATACAGTCATTTGTTTATTGCAGATTCCCCCCCTCCCCCATCCCACCACCGACATAATGGAAGCTCCCTGAGGGCTTTGCTTTGTTCAGTACTTGGAAAAGTGTTTGTCATTTCGCAGAGCCAATTACATAACAATTCCAGAAAGAGAGAAAAAGGTATACGGAAAAGAGGAAATAGTGACTAAGAACTTCAGAGTATTAAAGAAATAACTTGAATTTTGAAAGTTCGTATAGTACCAAATGAGGCCTATGGGCTCAAAACAAATACTCAAGTTAGGCACATTGCAGAGAAGTCTCAGAGCACCGAACACTGGAGAAAATTCTGAAAGTTTACAGAAAGAAAAAGCAGATTGTGGACAAATACAAGAATTACATTGATGACTGCCTGGGTGGCTCAGTCGGTTAAGCAGCCGACCCTTGATTTCAGCTCAGTAATGATCTCAGGGTTCTGGGACCTTGCTCTGGTCTGTTGGGTTCTGTGCTCAGTGGGAAGTCTGTTTCAGGCTTTCCCTCTGTTCCTCCCCCTGCTCTCTCTCATTCTCTCTCTCTAAAATAAATTAATCTTTAAAAAAATTACATTGACGTCAGACTTCTCAACAGGAGGAAGCAATGAGACATGGGAAGTAAGGACTTACAAATAATATGATTTGTCATTCTCTGAATGTCATTCTCTGAATGACAAAGACTGAAATTTTAAATAGAGAAGAATTATTTATAACCCTCAAGAACCAGTTCTAGGTGACACCAGTATGGCAGGGTGGGGATGATGTTGAGGGGATGTGGAGACCACAAATACCTGAGTGAGTGCCAATGAAAAAGAAATTAATAATAAAAAATAAACATAAATATGATTCTTAAAAAGTTAGGGAAAACAACTAGAAGAATAAAAATGAAATATGCAACTTTCAGTCCAGGAGAATAAAATCTGATTCATGCAATGGAAAGTAGAAAAGAGAGAAAAATCTATATAATAAATAAAAGTGAACACAAAATAAGATGGCTGAAATAAGTCATAATATACTAATAATTAAAATAAATGTAAATGAGCTAAACTCACTGATCAGATTGGATTATAAATAAAACAGAACAAATCTAAGCAATATTATGTCTTCTAAAGATGACACAATTATTATACATTATACAAATTACTCAGAAAATAGAATTGAAATAAGTAAAATGATTTTATGAGGCTAGCGTATCCTTCTTTTTTTTAAATTTAAATTCTAGCTAGTTGACATACAGTTCAATATTGGTTAAGGAGTAGAGTTTAGTGGTTCATCATTTACATATAACACCCAGTGCTCGTCATAACAAGCACTCTCCTTAACACCCATCATCCATCTATCCCATCCCTCACCCACCTCCCTCCATCAACCCTCAGTTTGTTCTCTGTAGTTAAGAGTCTCTCATGATTTGGTTCCCTCTCTCTCTCTCTCTCTCTTTTTTCCCCTCCCGAATGTTCACCTGTTTTTTTCTTAAATTCCACATATGAGTGACTAGCATATATTGATTCCAAAATTGATAAAAGACATCACAAGAAAAGAATATTGTAGCCCTGTTTCATTTATAAGCATAACTATGAAAATCTTAAGACATCAATTGAACTAATCCAAATATGTGTTTTTTAAATAAGAAATTATGATCAAATAGAGTTTATCCCAGGAAGCAAGCAACATCAGAAAAACAATGTCAGTGTAATTCACCATATTAACGAACTAAAGGAGAAAAAGCACACCAAAGACAAGACATTCTATCTCTTCTACTCAGTAGATTAGAAATGGTTTTTGATAAAGCACGCATGATTTGCGATTTTTAATATTCTTAAAAAATTAAGAATAGACAGATACTCCCTTGATAAAGTTTATCTACCCCAAATCTCATACTTAAAGAGAAACTTTAGAAGCATTGCTTTTAATACTAGGAATAAGACAAGGATTCTTCGTATTCAACATAGCAATTGAGGTGTTTTTTTGATGCAATAAGACAAGGAAAACAAATAATAGAGCAATTAGAAAGGAAGAGTAAAAATGTATTATTTATAGGTAAAGATGTTCAATTATGCAAAAACTCAACAGAATCTACAAATTTCTGGTACTAATAAGTGAGTTTTGTACATTTATTAGATTCAAGATCAATGTAAAAAAAGAAAAAAATCACTAACATTTCCATACTCCAGAAAGACCAACCAGAAAATAAGATAACATTTGCAATTGTAACAAAAATTTTAATGAAAAAAATTCTCGAGATATTTATAAATAAAATGTTAAAAATAAAATTAAGATCTTAAATTAATACATGGATAAATTAAGCGTTAGACCTATGTCATCCAATCCATAGCAACTAGCCTCATGTAGCTACTGAGCACTTGAAATGTAGCTGCCTTCAGTGAAATGTGGTAGGAGTGTAAAACCAACATTCCATTTTGAAGACTCAGTTAAATAAAATGTACTGTTAAAATTAATTTCACCCGCATCTTTTTACTTTTTTAAACAAAAGTTACCACTAAAAGTTTTAAAATTACGTATGCAGCTCATGTTGGCCACCTGGGTGGCTCAGTCAATTAAGCGTCTGCCTTTGGTTTAGGTCATGATCCCAGGGTCCTGGGATCAAGTCCCATGTGGGGCTCCCTGCTCAGCAGGGAGTCTGCTTCTTTCTCTCCCCTGCCCCTCCCCCCTGTTCATTTCCTCTCTCTTAAATAAATACATGAAATCTTTAAAAAAAAAACCATATGCAGCTCATGTTGTATTTCTATTAGACAATGGTGGACCATAATTCTGGATGGATGACTCCACATTGTAATGATGTAAACTGTCCTTTAATTAATCTTTATCCAATCCAATTTCAATCACAATTCCAGCAGATGGTTTTTGTTTGCTTATTTGCTTTTTGTTTGGGTGGTGATGGTGGGGAACATGGAAAAATGTCAAAGAAGGGATGAAAGTGGGCAGTTAACAGAAGAAATCTGCATGGCTAAGAACCCTTCAAAGAGACACTTCACCTCACCTCAATAGCCATTAGAAAAATACTTAAAGAAAAAAGCAATACCATTTTGTACTCAGATATTGGTAATCATTAGAAAGTTGGATAATATCGAGTGCTGGTAAGATGGTGAGGAAACCTGTGGGTGAAGATGTAAAGTGCTTATGGGTGTTCTGGAAACCAATCCAACAGTACTTAGTGAAACCAAGTAAGTGTGTATCTTGCAAGTCTGCAATCCAAATCCTGGGTATATAGGCCCACAGATTTCCTGCCAAGATCCGTAAAGGGACACACACACGGATGTCCATCATTACCTTATTTGTGGTAGTAGGGAGGTGGAGACAACCCAGCTATCCATCACCAGGCCAGTGGACGCACGGGGGGCACTGTTACACAGCCATCCTGCATAGAAGAGCTCTACAGAATCAGGGATACATCTTCCAGACATAGGACCAGAATGAAAAAGTTAGCAATAGAGTGCATCTCTCCCAGTACCACCGAGATAAATTAAAATCCCATACACTCACCACAGCAATATCTTTCCAAAGACACACATATGTATAAAAGAATGCGTATTCATCAAATCTGAACGTAGTTATCAATGGAGAAGGGATGAGAATGAATATCTGGGAGAGGAGGAAGTACTAGAAACAAGACGACGGCCACATATGAACGATGACATGGATGGTTTTCTCCACTTCGTACCTGAAACCCTAATATAAAATAATAAAACACAGTGACGAATATTTCACCAGAGGTGAAAAATGATTTGACTGAATCAGGAAACCAGTTCCTGGCCTCCGGGGAACACTCCCTGCCCCAGGTCCGTCTCCCCTGAACACCCCCACTTTCCCCAAAGAGGCGTTTTCCTGGGGCCTCCCAGTGTGCCGGGCCTGTGTGGCGCTCCTATAAGCCTGTGTGGAAGGTGCAGAGCAAATTGAAACCCACTCTTTCTCCTGAGGGGGCGGACCGCTTCCCTGGTCAGGCCTGGGAGGCACCTTGGCCAGGCGGGCAGCTTGCGAAACACAGCGGGGTCTCTGTGCAGGCCTGAGGTAACCCAACAGGAGCAAGGCTGCTCCTCCTGGGCCAGAGAGAATGGGCTTCTCTGTGTGCGCTTGTTTGCTTTGGTTTCGAGCTAAAAAAAAAATGATTTCACACATAATTAGGGCTGTGGCAGTGAGATTGTGTTCGAGGTGCTTTTACTGGAAATATCAAGAGGAGGGACAAGGGAGGGCTGTGTTCCTCTTCCAGCCAGGGCCTGGAAGAAGGAGGAGGAGCCCAGCCACTCCATGGATGAGACAACAGGCAGTGTTCGGGGCAGAGAAGCAGCTTTCACGGAGGCTGGCCCAGCTGTGAGGGGCTGAGGTTGCCTGTGGAGGTGGGCGGTGTGTGGCGTGTGTGGTGCGTGCGTGTGGTGTGTTGGGGTTGGGAAGTGGGGGGTCAAGGAGTGGGGGCTGCTGCCCGCTCCTGCCTTTCCTTCCCCTTCTCCATCCCTCCAGTTGCCTGGGGAGGAGGACAGGCGGTCTTCATAGAAAGAAGAGGTGGGGGGTGAAGAAGGAGACAAGGGTGCGAGGTGCAGGCCACAGGAGAGGCCGAAGGGATGGAGAAGATGAGCCGGGAGAGAGCCACACTGTGCTCTTCTGTCTGAATGTGCCCATCCACGTGCCAGACACCGAGCTTCTCCTAAGCCAGCCTCCAAGTGACCTGGGTACTAGGCCTGACTCTGGGTATATCTGGGTAGGTCCCTGAACACTTCTGGGCCTCATATGGCTTCCCCATAAAGCTAAGGCTGGACATCAGCCCTTTGCAGAATGACAGCCCATAAAAAAATCATTTGGGGAACACCCAATACCATATCTCCCTCTTGGAGATTCACAGTGCACATTATGTATTAAAGACTGTGAAGAACCCTGCAATAAAATAAAGCCCTCTTTTACTTGGAATTTGTGTAATGAAGTACTTTCCAAACATTTAATTACAGGAACGCTCCCCCCTCCTTTTTGTATAATATCTATTAACATCTTGTGTGTTCCAGTTACTATTGCTGCATAAGAAACCATCCCAAAACTCAGGGGCCTGAAACAACCATTTTATTATGCTCACAGATTTTGTGGGTCAGAAATTCGAACAGGACACAGCGGGGATGGCTTGTCTCCATTCCGTGCTGTTTGGGGCCTCATCTGAAAAAACTTGATGGCTGAGGTGACTCCGGCAGGAGGTTGTCTTCACTCATGTGCCTGGTGGTTGATGTTGGCTGTGGTTGGGACCTCGGCTGGGGCCGTGAGCTGGGACACCTCCATGTGGCCTGTCCATGTGCCCAGAGTGTAGCAGCCTCAGCTGGTCAGAATCCTTACATGGTGACTCAGGGCTCCAAGGTGAGTGTTCCAAGAGATCCAGACAGAGGCTATACACCTCTTATGCCTTAGTTTTGGGTGTCAAAGTCACATTAAGAAGGGCACATGGGATGGGAGAGATTGAGGTGACCATACTGGGAAAGTATAATCTGCCACGCTCCCAGAAATGGAGGGCTCAAGCTCTGAGGACTTCTAGGACCGCTTGAAATCTCAAATCCCACCAGGACTCTGTTTTCTGGGTCCCATACCCCTATGGGTATGGGACCTCCCTGTTGCCTGTGACCTTGTTCCTCCCCTGCCATGGGACCCCCACATAGTCCTGTAGAGCATTGCAGGCTATGGAGTTGAAGGATGGATGGAGGTGAGCAAGGTGGAGGGGCGGGGTGAGGACTAGCACCTTCCAGGTGCAAGGAGTAGCCCCTGGAAAGACACCGAGGTGGCAAGTAGTGCGAACTCCAGGCACTTGGACATCATTTGTGGTTGGGTGTGCAGGGCTATGGTGGAGAGACATGAAATGAAGCTCTTGGAATACACCATTTGAGGTCTTCAAGGTCTTGTTGAAGCATTTGGATTTTATCCTAAGAGTCGCCAGACGGTGGGTTTTCAAGAGAGATGGGCTTGATGATGATTTTCATTCTGAAAAGAACCTTACGGTTGTTGCTAGAGAATGAACTTGAGGGCGAGTGTGGACAACTGGGAGGTTATTTTGGAGCTGATCTAGAGATGGAAAGAAGTGGATGGCTTGGACAGATGTTTAGGAGGCAGGGCCTGGTTCGAGCAACTGCATGGTGCTCTTTCTGTCAGAGGGAATCTGGGAGAAGAACCAGTTTGAGCTACCTCTGGGACATAGTTGTCAAGGAGGTAGTTGGATATGAGGGGCTGAAGTTAAGAGAAGAGGCTAGATATGTAATCATAGGAATCAGCACCTTGTACATGGTGAGCAAAAGCTGTGGAGAGGATAACCATGCCCAGGGAAGGGGTAGAGAGAGAGGAGAAAGGGACCCGGCAGTGGGGAGATATCTAGCCATGTGTAAGCATTCCAAATTAACATGGTCTCAGCTTAAGAACCTGAACAAAATCCTGAGCGTCTCCAACTTATCAAAATCTGAATGGAGCCAGCTGAGTCTCTGGTCATTCAGCTGGTGCCTAAGCATGGACCAGCCTCTCTGAGGGGTCCCTGCCCCTCCCCTTTCTATGGAGAGAGAGGACCAGTCGTAAGGTGAAAGCCTCTTGTGGCTGAAAGAACACAACAGATCTGGGCTTCTTTTGTGTTTTTGAAGACCTTTGCTATATTAAAAATGAATAAATTCTAAAACATGGCTATAGAAATTGTGGGGGAATTTTTTTCAAGATTTTATTTATTTATTTGAGGGAAAGAGAGCATGCACAAGAGAACGAGAGAGATCAGAGGGGGCTGGGGGGAGGGGGGAGACGGGGGAGAGCCAGAGGGAGAGGGAGAAGCAGACACCCTGCTGAGCAGGGACCTGATGGGGGCTCGATCCCAGGACCCTGGGATCATGACCTGAGCTGAAGGCAGACACCTAACCGACTGAGCCACCCAGTGACCCCTGAAATTGTGGAAACATTTTAAAATTTTGTTTTATTTGGAAATAATTTCAATCTTACAAACAACACATACAAATAAAATTAGTATAAACACACCTATAACCTTTTACCCAGATTCAGCTCTTATTAACACTTTACCCATCTGCTTTGTTGTTTGCTTCCCCCTTCCTCTTTCATCTGTCCATCCGTCTACCCATCCACCCATCCATCCATCCACCTATCCACCCACCCATCCATGCATCATCCACCCACCCACGCATGCATGCATGCATCCATCCATCTACCTATCTATCATATATCCATTTATCACCGATCTAATTTCTTTTCTGAGACATTTGCAGGTAAGTTACATATATCATGGCTCTCTGTCCCTAAATATTTCAGTGTGTATTTTCTAAAAATAGGGATATTCTTGTACATAACCATAGTACAGTTATAAACTTAAGCAAATTTAACATTGATACAATACTTCTATAAAATCTACTATTTGTATTCCAATTTTATCAGTTAACCCAATAATGTCCAACATAGTAT
>NW_024425230.1:20027686-20056560 GCF_017311325.1 Ursus maritimus | reverse complement strand
CCCCCCCCCCCCCCCCCCCGCCAAACTGCCATATAGGATCCAGTCTAGGGTCAGGGTTTAAATGTCATGTCTCTTTAGCCTTCTTTAATTTGGAACATTCCACAGCTTTCTTTGTCTTGCATGACACTGACTTTTTTTTTTTTTTAAGATTTTATTTATTTGACAGAGAGAGAGAGAGACAGCCAGCAAGAGAGGGAACACAAGCAGGGGGAGTAAGAGGGGAAGAAGCAGGCTCCCAGCAGAGGAGCCCATGCGGGGCTCAATCCCAGGAGCCCATGCGGGGATCAGGCCCTGAGCTGAAGGCAGACACTTAACAACTGAGCCACCAGACGCCCCTGACACATTTTTGAAGGAATACAGTGTGCCCCCTCCTTAACAGAGTGGGCCTCATTTTGTGTTTGCCTGATGTTTTCCTGATGATTAGATTGGAGTTTGTATTCGTGGCTGGAACACTGCATAGGTGATAATGTGTCCTTCCCAGGGCATCATATCTGAGGAGCATAAGGTACCCATCTGTCTCTCATTGATGATGCTAATTTTTTTTTAAAGATTCTATTCATTTATTCGACAGAGATAGAGACAGCCAGCGAGAGACGGAACACAAGCAGGGGGAGTGGGAGAGGAAGAAGCAGGATCATAGCGGAGGAGCCTGATGTGGGGCTTGATCCCATAACGCTGGGATCACGCCTTGAGCCAAAGGCAGACGCTCACCCGCTGTGCCACCCAGGCGCCCCGATGATGCTAATTTTTTTAAGAGAGGGAGTGGGGAGGGGCAGAGGGAGAGAGAGAGAATCTTAAGCAGACTGAACACTCAACAGGGAGCCTGACATGGGGCTTGATCTCACAACCCTGAGATCATGACCTGAGCCGGAATCAAGAGTCAGATGCTTAACCCACTGAGCCACGCGGGCACCACAATGACGCTAATTTTTATCACCCAGTCTAGGTGTTCTCTGATGTTTTCATTGTATGATTATTATTTTCTCCCTTGTAATAATACATAATCTATGGGAGAACAGTTTGACTATATAAATAGCCTGTTCCTTGTCTCAATTTCCCCCTAGACTTCGCATCCACTGTTGCTTCTTGCCTGATCCAGTCTTTACCCTAATGGTTGCAAAGTGGTGATTTTCCAGCTTCACCGATCCCACCACATTTAATAATCGACCCTCAAGAGTCCTATTTCAACCAAGAGTTCTTCCTGTCCTCTATTTATTTATGTACCTATTTATTATCAGCATGGAGTCTTGAAGTACTTCTTTTTATTTTTAAAGATTTTATTTATTTATTTATTTGACAGAGAGAGAGGGAGAAGCAGACTCCCCGCTGAGCAAGGACCCCCCCCGAAGCTGAGTGCTTAACCGACTGAGCCACCCAGGCACCCCATGAATTTCTGTCTCTTTCAGTGGCTTATAATGCATTACTGTTTAATTACATGGCACTTAATTACCTTGCTCTAATTGTGGATGTAGTCAGTGGCTGTCTCTCCAAGCTGGGTCGCATGACCTTATGACATGTACCCGTCACTTTTTGACCACCTACTTTTCTGTCATAACAAGATATTCCAGGCTCATCTTATACCAGTTGGAACCAGCCTTTTCTGGAGGGATCTGATTCCTTTTAGTGGAGGATGATATTAGAGACCAAGATCTGAGCACTAGGGGAGCTCATTGCTGCTGGAGTATCTTTCTTCTTGGAGTCATGGCATATTTAAACTATTTTAAGTATTGACAAAAATGAACACTTTTATAAAAACAAATACAGTAGAATTGCACTATCTTGAAGAAAATAATGGGGTTTATAAAACCATATTATTTCATAGTGCTTCATGGCCCTGTCCTGTGACATTGGAAGTGAGTGGTGATTGTCCTCTCCTATCCATGCTGCTAGCTGGTATCTGTGACTGTATGAAGAGCCTCACTGGGGAGAATTGTAAGTCTGAGTTCAAAGCACTCTGTGGAGTTTGAAGGTCAAGCCGAGTGACTCTTCTGTGCTGCACCTTTGGGTTCCCCTGATTCCAGCCACCTTCCGGTTACATTTGCATAGTACTGGTCACAAAGTACCTCTTCAAGTGCAAATGCCCAATATTGTTTACTCAAAGAACAAGCTCCTCTCTGTGACCTTGTGGCCCTGACCTAGAGCTGACCAGTGATGCTGACCTTCCTGCAGTTGGGCACCCCAGTCCACCTGGCCCCCTAATAGTAGGTCTTTCTTTGGCTTCTTTGAGTTTCCCCCTTGTCCTGTAAACAGTTTTAAAACATGCTGTCCCTCCTGAGCCCAGTCCAATCAGTGCCAGAGAAGAGCTCAGACTGGCTGTGATGCTGAAGATGGCCAACGCCTTGTGTTTTGAGAAAAAACATTCATGTTTAATCTTTTTATTATTATAGCCTATTCCATTTTTGAAGCTGTGGCCTCACTCTCTGACCTGTAGCACCCAAGGCCTATGAGCCACAAATATTCTGTAGGTTTGGGGAAGAGGCGGGGCACTGCTCCCCAGGATGCCCCCCAGGCCTTACCCCACCAGATGAGGTCGGCCATTGGGTCAGGAGGAATAGAGCCTTGGGATTTGGGAGGAAGGTGTTTAAAACAGCCTGTTACAAGGAACATCTTGAAGTTAATCCATGAAGGGTTTACTCAGGTGCAGCAGAGAAGCAAGAATGAGTCCAAGTTTGGCCTCAAGGAGCCTACATTTCATGGGGAAATGGGCTCAACCACCTGCAATATAAGAGGCTGTGGCTTCTGATTTTAGACGAGAGAATTGCTATGTCAATCCAAAGAAGAGAGAAGTTATTTCAGCAGGAAGGAGGCTTCCTGGATGAGGAGGCTTCCTGGATGGGGTGGCATCCTGGAGCATGAGGAAGAGGATGAGGGGAGAAGAGGGAGAATGGAGAGAATGGAGAGGTGGGCTTGAAGGTGAGCCTGGGGAAGCAAGCCTCACCTCCACAGACCTGGCTGCCTCCCCAGAGTCTCCCCTACTGCCTTCACCTGAGGGTGTGAAGGTTGGCATTCAGCAGAGGATATGTGGAACAGAGCAGCCGGATGGGGGCAGGAGACAGAATCCTCTCTGTTGGGGGTACTCGCTGGTACCCAGGGTGGGGCCTATGCTCTGGGTGTGCCCACTGCCCCACACAGTGACCCTGGGGTGAATTCAAGGTCAAACTCAGAAGCCCCAGGAGAGCAGTGGCCACCATTAACCTGGGCAGGCATCAGGAGAGGAGCTCCCGACGAGGAAGAGATTAAGGTAGAAGCAGGCTAGGGGACGACATTTCTCCACTGAATACATATCCAGCCAATCCAGGAAACGGAGTAATTAATCACGCTGAGGAGGGAAGCTGCTCTAATTTAAAAACGACTTCCTGTCTTCAGTCTGGCTGAAGAATCTGGAATCAGATTCTGGGAACATGAGTGTTTCTTCTCAGCCATGCTTCCACCTCAGGGCCTTTGCACTTGCTGGTCCTTCTTCCTGGATCACCCTGTCACTGAATACATATACGCCTCCCTCCTTTATTCACTTCAAGTCCTTGCTCATCTGTTAGCTTCTCCATGAGGCTTCGCTGACCCCCTGCAGCACACTGCCATGCTGGCATTTCCTTGCCTTCCTCCATTTTCCCTCCATTCTACTTACACTTGGCATGCCGCATATTTCGCTTACTAATTTTAACTGTCTTTCCCTTCCTCCTCCCACCGCACACACCAGAATGTAAGCTCCATGAGGGCAGGCATCTTTGTCTGTTTCATCCACTGCTTTATGCGCAGGGCCTACATCAGTCTTTGGCTCATGACAGGCCCTCAATGAATAGTTTTGTGGATAGACGTAGAACCTGTTGGAGCAAGAGAGCCCAGGCTGGCCTTTCCAAGCACTGCATTCAGCAGCAGCAGCAGAGCTGAGTGACAGTGTGATCTGGGGAATGCACGTAGTAGTCTCAGCAACCTTGGCAAAGGGCCTTAGGAGAAAACACAGCAGAAAGTTTCTTTCCTGGTGGTTGATGCCCAGCACTCAGTAAATTTCCATCTTGAACTCATGGCCACTTATGAGGGCTGTTTGCAAATATAACTGTGTTCTGAGGCATCCCCCATCCTCCCTGGCTGATGCTGGGTGGTAAGGAACTTTAACTGGCCCTGTGCTTCTTGTCACAGCCCATTCCCTCCAGGGGGCTCTGTCTCCTGCCGAATGTATACTTTGCTTCCTCAAATCTGGGCACAGATTATAGACATAAGCCACAACTTTCCAGTCAATTTTTATTCTAGACTGTTGAGTCCATGTGTGAGATCTAAGTTCCTAAGTAGTGACTGACAGTGCTGATAAGGAATGCATCTTTAAAAATTCATCACCTGTGCTGGTCTTGGGTGAAGCATAGCTTCCCATGGAACAAATGCAGACGTTATAGACGACCCTTGGCACAGCATCCTTGATTTCTGTTTGGATCCCACTGTTTTCTTGGCTTGAGATATAATAAAACATCTCAGAAGTGGAGGGTGTAAGAGGCAGCTGAGTGACATAAAATGCTTTCAGTGGGGCTCATTATGATGCAGGGGCTAGACTGTGAAGACTACCTAATTATTGTACATTGGCCAGAGTGGTAGATTAGATCAGGGATCTGGAAACTTTCACTATAAAGGGCCAGACTGTAAATATCTTCAACTTCTGAGCCCTGATACTCTGCCTCTGTAGCATGAAAGCAGCTACAGGCAAACAAGCATGACTGTGTTCCAATAAAACTTTATTTACAAAAACAGGTGATAGACTGGATTTGGCTTACAGTTTATAGTGTGCTGAGCCCTGGATTTGATTGTGGTTTGTCAATTATTTACTCCTTTCTCCCTTCCCCCTGTCCCTGGACTTTGGGCTCAGTCATGTGACTTTCTTTGGCCAATGCATGTCAGCATATGTAATACAAGCAGAGACTTGAAATGTGCTTGTGTGTTTGGGCTTGCCCTCTCAAGCTCCTATCTTTGCCAGAAGAAGGTCATACCTTGGATAGCAAGGCATCCATTGCCAGTCCACATTGACCTAAGAATGATAAGACAGACATGGAACAGCTCAGCCTAGATTAGCCAACATACAGTTGACCCATAAACATGTGAATGAGAAGAAATAACTATTGATTTAAGAAGCTGAGCATTGGGGTGTTTTGTTACACAGCGTTATTATCGCAATAGCTGACTGACACAGCTGAGTATATCACTCTCATACCAACAAAACTCATCCAAAGTGAATTATCTTCTCTCCCAAACCTACTCCTCCTCCTCTTTCACTCTTGCATAGACCCAGTAACTCAGATGTTGTCCAACTTCCTTATCCCTGGTCCCCAGCCAAGTGGTGAGTCTGTTTATTCTGCCCTTTTCATTTATCTTACAACTGTTCAATACTTTTTATCCCTAATGCTACTGCCCGCCACCATCTGTCTGCAGTATTACTGCAATATTCTTCTAACAAGTCTCCCTTTCTCTAGTCCCTGGTCTTTCTAATAGAGAATCCTGTTACCCTCATGGCCAACCTCCTGAAACAAATGTTGAGTTACTTCACTTTCCTCTGCAAAAGCCAGGAATGGCTCCTCCATTGCTTCTATCCAGATGTTTAAAATCTGGGGTGTTGAAAGGAATGAAGAGGCAGGCAAAGATTTCTTTTAGCAAAGCTTCTCCAGCACTGTGGCCTCTCTGTCCCTGACTCTATCTTGCCCAGTGATTGGTACCTTTGACTGCAAATTTTCTATGCCACACAACAGTTGGGGTGTGAAACTCAGCTTTGCCACCCCGACAGGAATTGAGCTGGCTTCCATGGTGTTCAGACAGCAGAGCTCGAAGATCCAAGCTCCCCAAGGCCCCCTGCAGGGTCACCCAAAAGCCCAGGTTTGAAGGTACCAGGCATCATGAGTTTCACTTCCTTTTAGACTTCCTGGCTTCATTGGTCCACCCAGGAGCTCTTCAGGCAATGGGATGGTGAGATTAGACAGAACAGGGGCCTTTCCCTGCTCTGAGTTTTATACCCCAATGTACCCCTAACATTGCTACTTAGATGTCTAACTGGCATCTCAAATATGAGCTCCTGATCCTGTCTTGCAAATCTGCTCCTTCTAGAATCTTCCCCATCTCTGTTAGTGGCAACCCCAGCCTTCCAGCATCTGAGAAACAAAATCTTGGAGTCATTCTTGGCCCATCTTTCTTTCACACCTCATCTTCATTATATTAGGAAATCTTTTTGACTCTATCTTCAAAATGTATCCAGAATCCAACCACTTCTCACCACTTCCATTGTTAGCACCATGGTCTATGCCACTGTCATGAATGCTGTGAGTTACCGCATTGGCCTTCTAGCAGGTATGTTTGCTTCTTTTGTCCGCCTTTAGTCTCAACACAGAGGCTAGTAAGGAAACCCAAGTCAGATCATGATGATTTTCAACCCAGACGCATCCATCATCTCCCCACTTCGCTGGCTCTCCCTTCCTTCACTGTCCTCATCTCCTGTTACTCTCTCTCTTACTCCACTGCAGATGCTCCGGCCTCCGTGTTTTTCCGGGAACATGCCAGGCACATTCCTGCCATAGGGCCTTTATACGTGCTGTTCCTCTGAGCTCTGTCTCCTTAGCTCGCTTTCTCAGGCACACTTTGTCTCTCAGTTTATATTCAGATGCCACATACTCATGTCACTCTACCCAAAATTCAGTCCCCATCTATACTGCATTCCCCTGTCCCCTTCTTTACTTTCTCCTCTGCATTTATCACTAACATACTGCATATTTTGCTTTTTCCTCCGGTTTGTTATCCATCTCCATTGAGAGAACAAAAGCTCTCTGAGTGTCTTCATTCATTCAGGCTACTATAATACACTAACACACGACATTTATTCCTCATGCTTCTGGAGGCTGGGAAGTCCGAGATCAGGGCACTGGCAGATTCTGTCTGGTGACCCGCTTCCTGGGTCATAGACTGCTTATTTTCATGGTGTTTTCACATGGTGGAAGGGGTGAGGGAGCTCTCCGGGATGAAGGGCACTGATCCCATTCCTGAGGGCTCCACCTTCATGACCCAGTCAGCTCCCCGAAGCCCCAACCTCCTAATGCCATCACTTTGGGGGTTAGAATTTCAACATAGGAATTTGGGGAAAGAGACACAAACATTCGGTCTGTAGCACCAGGTATCTTTGTCTGGTTTTCCAGAAGCAGACCCCAAGGTGAGGATTTGTGTGTAAGTCATTTATTAAGAAAATTCCCCTGAGAAACTAGTAGGAGGTGGGTGGGGCGGAGTGGAGGGGTATAAAACAGGGAAGGGAAGAAGTTAAGCAACGGCAGTTTGAAGCGAGCTTCCAGCCTCAGCCTGATCCCGAGGGGAGCTCTGGAGCCTAAATTACATCTCAGAATTTTCCTTCTATAAGGATCAGTCCCTGTCTGCTGGCTGCCCCGTCCCGTGTGTGTGTGTGTGTGTGTGTGTGTGTGTGTGTGTGTGTGTAGGGGCAGACATCAATTCCCAGGCATTTCCTGCTTAGGGGGAATGGCTCTACCACCCAGAGCAGCCCTCTGAAGATCACAGACGTGAGCCTTTAAAAGCAAGGCACACAGAAGCTGGGGATGGGCTCACAGAACGGATGAAGGGACAGGCGGTGGGGCGTTGAGAGAGTTGGCCACGATGGGCAAGGGGATATTTTGAAAGAGAAGGCCGTTAATGTTTACTGAAGTTCTACTTTTTAACAAGAGCTTTACGTACATTGTCTTATTTAATTTTCAGAAAAGGAAAAGAAAAACTCTTTGAAGAGTTTTCTCCTTATTTCACAGAAAAGAAAATGGGAGTCCTAGACAGGATGACCAGCTCACCCCACTCAGAGTGTCAGAGACCACCCTGATTCCAGCACAGAGTTCTCTGGTGGCGTGAAACCCATGCTCTTTCCACTAAAACACTATCATCCCCAAAGGAAGAAATTAAAAATCAAATTATAAAGTGGTAGAGTGAGAGGTGGTGCCTGGCTGGCTTAGCCGGTATAGACGCAACTCTTGATCTCAGGGTTGTGAGTTCGAGCCCCATGTAGGGTATAGAGCTTACTTAAAAAAAAACCCACAAATTCATTTAAACTGCTGAAATAAGCTAGAGAATCATTAAAAAAAATAAAGTGGCAGACAGAGGAGGAAATCCTGCTGAGAGCTTTAATCATAAAATGCAAAACTTGGCTCTGAGAAAATGAGGGAACGGAATTTTGTTGATTTTGTTCTCAGCTGTGTCCATAGTGCCTGAGCCATAGTTGGGGCTCCATAGATATTTGCTGAGTGAGTGAATGAGAAAGCGAGCAGGAATCTAGGGATGAACTGTGTCCACCCGAATGGAGTGGGTAGCGCGAGGAGAAGGCCACCTGGCAGGTGCCCATGGCTTCTGGGCAGTGTGGTGTCTGGTGAAAGGGCTCAGTGAGGGATGGGGTTTGAGGGCAGGAGGCTCAGCATGGAGTGGCAGGTGAGCACCCAGCAGGTGCGTGGAACTCAGTGCTGGGAGGGCTGCAAGAGGCGCCGTCCAGAGATCCGGGTGGGCAGCACATCAGAAAGGCCTGGTGGGGCAAACAGCAGGGCTCACACAGGCACTGGACCCCGGGCCCGTGGGGCTATTGGAAGGGCGTCCCCGAGGTCCAGGCCTGGGGAAGCCAGCATTTAAACTGGATCTTGGTAGGAGGAGTGGATCATCGGGCAGCCCCTAGATTGAGGGTACCAAGTCAAAGCAGGATCAACAGTGTGTTTAACTGGACGGTGGTGGGGTGGGGTTCCATGACTGAGAAGTCTGCTAGAGCCTCTTAATTCCCACCGATGTGGACAGGAGCCTGCACTGGGCTGGGTCTGCAGACGAGGACAGGTGGGCTTAAGTGTGGGGGTGGCTGCTGTGGGCCACACCCCCAGTTCTGCCCTCAGCTTCCCTCCTTAGATGTGTTCCTGCCTCTCTGTATCGGCACACCATCTGGTCTTGGTGCAGAGCTGCAGTGGCTGACAGCCACCTTCCTGTGCCCACGACACCTGCCCAGCCAGTGGCCTCCCCACAGCACCCTGCAGTCCTTGCCTCCCTTCCACGCTGGGCTGCTCTCAGGCTGGTCTGACTCTCGTTCCTCAGTGCACCGTCATGGGGTCTCCGTGTGTCTCTTCCCCTTCTCTTGGAGTTTCTACTGTCCTTTGCCTCTCCTGACCTCCCTTGCTCTCTCTCCCTGTGGTAGCTCTGAGCGGCCTCCCTCCCCAGCACCACACATCCATTAACCCATTCTTTCACCGTATTGCCTTCATGACGGCCCAGCCATCTTCGGCGCTTCCAAAGCACATTTGAAAGCATTTAGGAACGTTGAGAATTGAGAATTCATGAAGCCCAGACTCATGTCATTCTGTAGACCTTCTCTGGGGAGCCCTCCTTTAGGGCTACATGTTGAGAAAGGGCAGGGTTGACCACTACTTCCCTGAACAGTTCCTTCCTTCATAAACAGATTTCTTGGAGAAAGTTCTTTGAGAAGGTTCTCTGCTTTATTGCCTTTCCTGGCTTCTGGCCACAGGCCAACTGATAAAGTTTTAGGCTCCCCTAATGCTGTACAATCTCATCCTGGCTTCCAGGGCATTTCTCTTGATCCCTCCTTTAAGTATCCATTCGGGTCTGTGGCCCGCAGCACCCCGTCCTCCACGTTAATTTGTCATTATCTGTCTTCATTCATTGGGTACAAGGGGCTTACACAAGAATACAAGTACGAGGGGCGCCTGGGTGGCACAGCGGTTAAGCGTCTGCCTTCGGCTCAGGGCGTGATCCCGGCGTTATGGGATCGAGCCCCACATCAGGCTCCTCCTCTATGAGCCTGTTTCTTCCTCTCCCACTCCCCCTGCTTGTGTTCCCTCTCTCGCTGGAGTCTCTATCCTGTCGAATAAAAAAAAAAAAAAAAAAAGAATACAAGTACGAGGTTATTTCTAGAATACACAAGAATATGACAACAGTGACTGCCTTTGGGCCTGGGAGAAAAGAATCAGGGGGAGCTCTGTTTTCCACATTTACTCCCTTGGGTCATTGGAATATTGAATATGAAACACATCCTTGACCTTCATGGTGTAACAAGGCATGTGTGTTTTATACCTTCTTCCCTTCATTGTTCCTTTCTTGACTGCCTTCTAAGTGGGAGGGTCCATGCCATACCTTGGGAGGATGGGGTGGGCGCAAACACATGGCCCCCTGCACCAGTGCCGCTTCATAAGGGATGTAGACAGACTGTGACGAAGGCTGCAGTGACAAGGGTCTGGATAAGGTCACAAACGAGGCCACGGTCACTTGCAGTGGAAGGCAAAGAGGAGAAGTGAGAAGGGTCTCGCAAAGGAAATGGAGTTGGGAGTGGATGTTGAAACAGAGGCCCCATGTCACTCAAGAAAAGGTTGAGTCCGTGTCCTCATTGTGCCTGGCACCAGGCAGGGCCCAGGGGGTCTGGGCACCTGGAGCAGGACGAGCAGGGAGCCGTGTGCCTGGCCGAGGGAACCGTACCAGGTCAGGCCCACGGGCAGTAGGGAGTCGGTTTGTGAGGAAGATCTGTGGGCCGGGAAGGGTGCTGGGGCGGGAATAAGTGGCTGGGACTTAGATGTGTTGCGGCCTTTTCTAGAAACACTATCGTGCCATCATGGTCATTTGGAAGAGGGGTGGACAGGGCATTTTACAGTCCTACTTCATACATGATGGCATGTTCTAGTCCTTCTTGGACCTCCTTTGCACCCACTATGCACCACAAAAATGATATCCTGTCTTGAGTTCTCGAATTCTTTTGTGTGTTTGGGCAATGATGATAAGTATAAGGAAAATTTCTTTCATTCATATAGCACCCCAAGGTTTTATAAAGTTCCTCCACATGGCTTTCATTGACTATACCCAATAATTAGTGAGTTAGTGCCATGTGTGCATTCTCCAGGCGAAGGTCCCTAAAGCTCAGACTCTTTTGGAAAGTGGGGGAACCAGACTTGCAATCAGGCCCTCAGACCTCATGCACCCTGGGCTCTGCCTCCTGCCCAGGTTGGGAGCAACTTGAAAACAGGATCCATATTTCATGCCTTCAGAATCCTGTTGTTTAAAATAACAGGGACAAATGTCAGTCCACAAAATCCAATGTAGGCAACAAAGATAACTTTATCTTTTCGTGACTTATCCCTGCTTCCACCGTGTGGTGGAAATGGTCTCAGCCAGTTTGTGCTCCCCCACCCCAGGGTTGTGGGGCCACAGGGTTGGGGCGGAGCTGTGGGCCACTCCTGTGTCATTCTCATCCCCACAGAAGGGGCTCTTTAAGCTAGTTAACTGCCCTGTCCTTCAGAGCCCCCCACACGCACACAGCCGCCCACCAGCCCTCGTGGGTCATGACAACATGGCGATCTCACATCCTGTCCACCTGGATGCCCCAGTAACGCATTTCCACTTGAGGTTGTCACCGTCCTTCCAGTGCTCTCAGATTTTCGGAACCTATCTGGCTTCTGTCACTCCCACCCAACCAGGGATGGACAGAAACAGCTCCAGGGCCTGTGCACACACCCCATCTCCATGCTCTTTGCACCCCCACTCCAGGTCCCTTGCCTGTAACCGTGGGCCTCATCTAGCCCCCAGGCTCCAAGTCTTGCCCTCACATTGTAAGTCCTCCCAGACTGTTGCCTCTGTCTCTGAGGCACAAGATGCCACACGCTAGGTCTGCTGGAATAGGGAAAGGGCCATGGGGTGTCAAGAAATACAAGATCAAAGGGAAAAACCCATAGTTAACATTTCAAAATATTATCTAAGCACAGTGGCAACACGCTTATCCCATAGTAATGTTTCTTGGTTTTATTGATTATAAACCAGAAGCCAGTCTGGAGGCAGAATGCTTGGGTTTGAATCCTGGTTCTACCACTTACTTGCTGGGTGACATGGTTTAAGTTACCTACCCTTTCTGGGCCTCATGTTCCTCAAGTGTGAAATGGGAATGATAACAATGGGAAATAAACAAATGTACGGAAAGCTCGGAGAACATTAGCTGTCGTTGTGGGGTGTCAGGTCTTTGGGCTCAGCTAGAGCCTTGGAGTTTGCTTAAGAAGATGATTCAAAGATGGTTGAGATTTGGGATGATGTCTTGATACTGCTGGCTTTGTGCCTTCCCGCCCTCTGCATTTATCTCTCATAGCTGTCATCAGGAGATTAAAGCTGCAACTGTTTTTGGTCATGTGAATAGGCACTGCGGTTTGGCGTGGAAAGGAAAGTCCCTCTGGGGACCTATAACTTCATATTCACCAGCATTTATATGAAGGAAGGTGAAGTATTTATAATAAGAAACCATATCGATTTGCTTTCCAAAAGCACAAATCATAGAATACCAAACAGAGTGAAGAGGAACAGAAATCTACATCCTAGAGCCAGGCTTTATGTTAGAGATCATCCACTTGTATCTTCCCATATTAAAGGATGGGAGGCCTGGGCTGGGAGAAGGGGACGGATTTGCCAGGGCCACGCTGGCCGGTAGCGGAGCTGGATCTAGAACCAGGCGATCTGATTCCCAGTCATGGCTCCGATGTCGTCCCGCCAAGCTGGTTCTCCAGGATGCTCCAGCAAAGGACACCCCTTCTCAGGCAGGCCATGTCCTCTAGTCCCTTTGTATTTCCCTCTCCTGACAAACTGAATGCGAAGAAATGCTGAGGTTTGCCTTGGCCAGTCTTAGCATATCAGAGACCGTGGGCCTCGGGCGACTCATTTCCTCTCTCCAAGCATTAAATGATCTCCCTTTTGAAAATGCAGAATGCAGCCTGGCCTGTTGACTGCAGAGTGTACTGAGGATCGGGATGTGATAACGTGTGCTGAAGTGCTTAGCGTTTAAATGAACATATATAAGCAGCAGGCCAGTAGGTATTTACCCAAAGAAAATAAAGACGTTAATTCAAAAAGATACATGGGCCCCTATGTTGATGGCAGCGTATTTGCAATAGCCATGATATGGAAACGGCTTAGTGTCCATCAGTAGATGAATGGATAAGGAATAAGTGGTACACACACGTACACACACACACACACACACGCACGCACGCACACACACACACAGAGGAATATTACACACCCATAAAAAAGGGCAAGATCATGCTGTTTGCAACAACATGGATGGACCTAGAAGGCATTATGCTAAGTGAAATAAGTCAGACAAAGACAAATAACACATGATTTCATTCATATGTGTAATCTAAACAACCAAACGAATAAACAAGCAAACGAAAAGCAGAATCAGACCTATAAACACAGAGAACAAATTGACAGGTGCCAGAGGGAAGTCCGGTAGGGGGGATGGGCAGAATGGGTGAAGGGTAGTGGGAGGTCCAGGCTTCCCGTAACGGGATGAAGAAGTCACAGGGAGAAAAGGTACAGCGTAAGGAATCCGGTCAATAATATTGCCATGGCATTGTGTGGTGTGGGACGGTGGCTCCTCTTGCGAGCACAGCATAATGTATAATCTTGTTAAATCTTTGCGCTGAACGCCTGAAACTAATGTGACATTGTGTGCCAACTATACTCAAATTAAATTAAAAAAAACAACAACAACAAAGGGGCCAGGCTGACTCTTCCCTTGGATGTATTGACTCTACCTTGCCTTTGAGATGTTAGCAATGAGTATACACTCATAGCCTATTACAAAAGGCTTGAGGACGTGTACTTGGGATACCTGAATCACTAAGTCCACAGTTCCTGTTCCTGTATGAAGAGCAGTTGATGGCAGGAACCACACAAAGACTGAGTCTTGGGGACCTCTGCCTAATAGCCTTCCATCTGGAATATTCCTGTCCAACTTTGCATACTGTGATATCAGTGTCTCTGACACTTGATGAGGCTGATCCCATCCAGAAGATTCTTTTTTTTTTTTAAAGATTTTATTTATTTGACAGAGATAGAGACAGCCAGCGAGAGAGGGAACACAAGCAGGGGGAATGGGAGAGGAAGAAGCAGGCTCATAGCGGAGGAACCTGATGTGGGGCTCGATCCCAGAATGCCGGGATCACGCCCTGGGCGGAAGACAGATGCTTAACGACTGTGCCACCCAGGCACCCCCATCCAGAAGATTCTGATTGAGTCTTTTATGAAATGGGCCCATGGCTCTTTGGCTATTGCATTAGCCTATATCTATCTTGTAAATATTTCCACCATGGCTGATTTCAAGCAATCAATAATTTAACAACTGACTTTTGAAATTCCTGAAGATTTAACAGTTGGCTTTTGTAGGCCTGGAAGAATCAGCTCCAGCACACCACTGGTTGAGATCATAAGGGATGTAGCTGTGTGCCTTAATATTTTTTCATTTAATTTTATGTTGAGGACCATTTTGCAACCATTCTGGTAATAATTGATTCAGGCAAGGTTATCAGTGAGTGCATTGGAGGAAGGATTTTTGGGGAAAGGATATCCACACCATGTCAAGGTATCACCCTACACATCACTTACTACTTGCAAAAAGGTAAAAACACGTTTACATTGGAGGGGTCTGGCAGCAATCACCTTACGAAAGGGATCAAATTAGATTACCCCCAATAATGGGACCAGTTGACACAATCGGCCTTTGGTGCGTTGTAAGGTGAAGAACACAATATTGCCTGGGTGGTATTTTTGGTGAAAGGGTCTAACCTAAACACAATCATGAAGAAACGATCAGACATTCAGATTGTGGCATTTTTGGCAAAACAAGCTTGAACTCTAAAAAAAAAAAAAAGAGCCAATGTCATAAAAGAAGAAATGAACAGGGCTTGGGACCATTGTGGATTAAAAGGAGACTAAGGAGTGACCAAATGCAGCACATGATCCTTGATTGGAGCTGGATTTCAGAAAATAGCTATAGAGGACATTTTGGGGGACAAGTGGAGAAGGTTGAATATGGGCTCTATATTAGATCCTATTATTCTATCAGTACTGATGTCTTAGGTGTGATAATGATCCTGGACTCATGTAGGTCATAGTGCTAGTTCTTAGGAGATGAGACACATGCTGTGGTCCTTGGGGGTGGAGTGAGAAAGTCTGCAGTTGATTTTTCAAAGGATTCTGAAAAACACAAAAAAAACAGAAAAACCCAAAAAACTCAAACAACAAAACATACACCCAAATATGAACACAGTATGAGGAAAGAATGTGGCTAATGTTAGCCGTAGGTGAATCTAGGTAAAGGATATATTGGTAGCCATTGTACAATTCAAATTTCTGCCAGTTTGATGTTTTAATTTTTTATTTTTTTTCAGGATTTATTTATTTATTTGACAGAGAGAGAGAACACAAAGAGGGGGGAGCAGCAGGCAGAGGGAGAAGGAGAAGCAGACTCCCCGCTGAGGAGGGAGTGCGATTCAGGACTCGATCCCAGGACCCTGGGATCATGACCTGAGCTGAAGGCAGATGCTTAGCCGACTAAGCCACCCAGGCGTCCCCAGTTTGATGTTTTTAAAATAAAAAGAGGAAATTATTACATTATGGTAGTTTCCTTCACAAAATACTGTTATTTTGGTGATGCATACTATTTCATCATAGAAATAAACTAATATACTACAATTTATTTAACCAAATCGACTGCTAAATCATATATTTTCACCGTTATAAACTGTGAATGTCCTTGTAATTAAACCTTAGCACCCATTTATGATTATGTCCCATGCTGGTCTTCTTATTATCGTGCCAAAGGGAAAGAATTTCTAAACAAATTTTTAGGCTCTAATGGGATGAATTCTCATACTTTAAGCTTACAAGAGACTGGCTTGTTGACCAGATGCCAGGTTATTAACACGACAGCAGAAAACATCCCCGTGGCCTTCTTCAGAGGGTTGAGTGAAGGGTAAGGACGTATATCAGAGAAATTGAGATGGGCTATGTAAGCAAACGTAAAGAGCAAATATAAAGGGTTCTGACAGCACCTTAGTGGCTTTGAAACAGTAATAGGCTCAGATGGGTTGAATCAGTGTCTTCAGGAATAGGGTTCTGGCATTGGTTTGCTTTATAAGCTCCCCAGCGGATCATGGGGTGTCACCAGTGTTGAGGAAGGCTGGTGTAGTAGGACCCAGAAGGAATGGTCCAGGAGGTAGGGGGAAGCCAGAGTTGGGGGGAAGGGCAGGGAAGAGGTACTAGGTGGCCCTAAAAAGGGACTGTAGAGAGAGAGAACATAGACATGACTAAGAGGGACTTAATATAATTATGTTGGGTGGAATATGATATATGGTGTGACTGTCTTCCCTCTGTCTCCCCAGTAAACATATAATTATTTTCAAATGCTTTTGTAGTTGGGATTTTGGGGAAGGGGAGTAATATTTAGACTTGTCTTAAGGTGGGGACTAGGTGAGAGTAAAGGTGGTCAAAAGAGGGCTCCAGTTACTAATTCCCAGTGGGAGGGAGAGTTAACAGGGCTGCAAAGGACAGTGTCATAGTCTCTCTTGTCACCCCATCCTCTGGGGGACAGGTGCATGAGTTGGCTCTGCCCAGGTCACTCTCCTCCCTTCCTGGCCAACTTATTCTAGAGGTTACAGAATTGTAATCATTCTATTATTTTATAATTAGATTTACGAGACACTCAGAGTCTCCTGATTTGATCAGAACATACCACAGTTTTCAAGGGTGTATTGATTCAAAGCCAATCAAGATCATTCAAACCACAACCGAGATCTCTCGAGAAAGCTTGTTTTAATTTTTTGTTCTCTATTTAAATGGCAAGCTTGCTCCTTACTATGTTTTCTTTATAGTGTAAGCGATAGAGAGGCTTCCTATTCTAAAGATGTACCTGGGGATTTGAAGCAGTGATTTATTTTGATGGTTTCTCAGCTTTGTTTTGCAGCTGCATTGGAGAATGGAATATCTTTCTTTCTCCATAAATACCTGCTGAGGTAGTTGTTGAGAAATGAGAAATAGTACTTTGTAAGTTTCGTTGTTGGTTATTTTTTGTGTCACGATTGCCCATTTAGGACAGCAACCATCACCAAAAATAAGACATGGGAACTTCAATGAAAGCAACAAGTGTATTTTGTTTATTTTCTTCCATAAAAGACACAATTCCTTTAAAATAACAACATGTAAAGGAAAGCTGAAATGCATGGTTTTTAAAAGGAAAAGTTAGGTCCCTTCAGCTAGGACTTAAAATGTTGCATTATGTGGTCAACGTAGGCTTCCTCTTCCTGTTTGCTCCAAGAAGAAAAGAGAAAAGTTGGGATGCATTTTTCTACCTTATTAATTCTTAGGCAATTTATCACTTTGCGACTGATTAGAGCAAAGAGAGTATATTATTTTTAAATATATACAAGATGCTCCTTCTCTAAAAGGATTTTGAAGACTGCTTGCAATCAAAATTCCATGAATCTAGGCTGGCGTCACATAATCAAACTCCCACAGGGACTGTCTAAGAAAAACAACTCAGTGATCTTGACATTAAATGGCCTCTGGAACTCTTAGTGTTAGAGGTACAATAGGGAGCTCTGGAGACTGTGAAAAACTGGGAAGAATTCTCTGTGTCTAAAGGGGAAATCATTTAGCATCAGTGTCGCTTTTTGAGTATGAGAAGCCAGAAATCTGTATTTTTTTGTGTTAAGTTTCCCAATTATTAAATGTTGATCTATAATTCAATACTATGTGGGCCAACCAAAACTGGTTTGTGGGCAAGGTTTGGTTTTCAGGTTGACAGTTTGAGATATCTTATAAGATAGGAAAACTAACTTGAAGTACGGTGTTGGCAGAAGGGGGCAAATGCACAGGGCTTTCTAGAGGAAAATCTCGACGGTTTGATGATGGGCAGGGGAGGAGGAGTCTGAAGGCCTGGGAGGACTCGGGGTTGTGGACTAGGGAGAGCTTGCTTTGGTGCAAAGAGTGTGTGCGAGTGTGTGTGTGTGTGTGTGTGTGCATGCGCAAGCATGCACATGTGTCTCGGTGGGTGGGGAGAGGCTGTGCAGATGAGGAGCCAGAGGAAAATGAGTCCTGTTTTAACAGGTTGCACTTGAGGTCATGACTGGGCATATCCGAGAGGAAAGGACAAGGAGGATGTAATTAACCTTGAACTCAATATGCACCTACAGCATTACGCAGTTGCAATGTTATATGATCAGTTAGTGTCTGGCATCATCAAGGAAGCATCTGTCTGTACTCTGTCCTGCTCTCTACGCTTACCACAAGCTTGTCCTCTGTTCTGGGTATCACTTCAAAAGCAAACAAACACTCTTTTTCTCTTAAATTACAAAAGTAATATGCTTTCACTGCAGAAAAATAGAAAAATACTGACATAGGGAAAAGGAAAATTGCCCCAAATCCTGCCTATCATAACAATGATTGGCTTCACATATATCCTTCTAGCCTTTTTTTCCTAGAAATATATACCTAAATATTTTACAGAATTGAAATCATAGTGGCAACACTACATTGTAATATGTTTTTCCATAAGATATCTTGAACACTTTCCCATATTAATAAAATGATCTGCGACAGCATGATTTTTTTTTTAAAGATTTTGTTTATTTATTTGACAGAGATAGAGACAGCCAGCGAGAGAGGGAACACAAGCAGGGGGAGTGGGAGAGGAAGAAGCAGGTGCCCAGCGGAGGAGCCTGATGTGGGGCTCTATCCCAGAACGCTGGGATCACGCCCTGAGCCGAAGGCAGACGCTTAATGACTGAGCCACCGAGGCGCCCCTCGACAGCATGATTTTTAATGGCTATTTAACATTTATTCCATTTGATGGAGGTATCAAAATTCAGAGCAATAGTCTATTGTGGCAGGCATACTGCTTCTTCGTTTTACACAACATCATCTTTAATGCTAAATCTTTGCACATATTCCTGGTGATTTTCTTAGAATAAACTCCTAAGAAAATGGAATTCTTAAGGTGTGTCAAAGAAGAGGGCACCTAGAAACCTGAAGCAGGAAGTGGAATCTACTGTTTGTGAAGCAAGGGAAAACTGCACCTTGGGACACAGTCTTACAGAACAAAGCAAAGGAGTTCAAGGAGGAAGGGAATTTGAGGGGTGAGGCTGTTTAGGGATTGGTTGACCTTCAAGGGCAGAGATATGGTTCCTGGAGTGCAGTTATTGCTGATTGGTGACAGAGGCATAAGACTCTCTCTGATTGGCTGGCTTTCAGAAGCATGAGCCGTTCACTGATTGGCGGACTCTCAGAAGGTGGATGGGGTGAAGGAGATGAGTGGAACAGGTTTGAAATTCGTTGTGGTGCTTAGTTGTTACTATGGGTGAGGAACAAGTAGTCTTTTTCTAAGAGATAAGAGGAACTTTTTATTCTCAAGTCAAAGGGCCAAATTGCTGACACCGTGTATATATTTTCTTACTGTGGTGAAAAAGTGAACCAACAAACCTCTAACAGGAGATTTACCCTTTTCATAAACTTCCAAGTGTACAATATGGTATTGTTAACTAGAAGCACAATGTCCAGCAAATCTCTGGAAGTTTTTTTTGTGTCTTGTATGACTGAAACTTCATACCCATTGAACAACAACTCTTCATTCCCCTGTCCCCAGCTCCTGGCACCCACCCTTCTACTTTCTGCTTCTATGAGTTTGACTACTTTTTATTTTATTTTATTTTATTTTATTTTATTTTATTTATTTATTTATTTATTTATTTATTTATTTATTTATTTATTTTAGTTTGACTACTTTAGATACCTCCTGCAAGTGGAATCATGCAGTATTTGTCCTTCAATGACCAGCTTATTTCAGTTAGAATAATATCCTCAAGGTTCATTCATAGAGTAGCTTATGACAATTTTTTCTTTTACATGTTTTCTATGTATCTACCATATATTCCTCTGCCAGGGGACATTTAGGTTGCTTCTGTCTCTTGGCTTCTGTGAATAATGCTGTGATGAACACGAGAGTGCAAATATCTTTTCAGGATCTTGATTTCAATTCTTCTGGATAAATACCCAGAAGTGGGGCTCTATACTGTTTTCCATAGCAACTGCACCATTTTACGTTCCCACAGTGCACAAAGGCTCCAGTTTGTCTACATCTTCACTAATGCTTGTTATTCTCTGGGGTTTTGAACGTCTGTGTGTTTTTGTGTATATATACATAAAGCCATTCTAACAGGTGTGAAGTAATGTCTCATTGTGTGTGTGGTTTTTTTTCAAGTTTTATTTATTTATTTTTAGAGAAAGAGAGCAGGGGGAGGGGCAGAAGGAGAGGGAGAAGAGAGTATCTCAAACAGACTCTGGGCTGAGTGGGGAGCCTGATACGAGGCTCCATCCCAGAACCCTGAGATCATGACCTAAGCCAAAGTCAAGAGTTGGATGCTTAACCGACTGAGCCACCCAGGCGCCCCTCTCATTGTGGTTTTGATTGCATTTCCTGATGATTTGTGATGTCAAGCATCTTTTCATAAGCTTGATGGCCATTTGTATGTTTTCTTTGGAGAAATATCTATACAAGTCCTTTGCCCATTTTTTAATTGGTTTAGTTTTTTATTATTGAGTTGTAGGAGTTCCTTTTATATTCCTGATATTAATCCATTACCAGATATATGGTTTACAAATATTTTCTCCCATTCAGTAGGTTGCTTTTCACTCTGTTGATGACTTCCTTGGCATGCAGAAGCTCTTTAGTTTTGATGTAGTCCCACTCGTCTGTTTTTGCTTTTGTCCTCTTGGTGTCATGTGCAAGGAATTATTGCCAAGGTCAATGTCATAAAGCTTGTCCTTTATGTTTTCTCGTAGGAGTTTTACAATTTCAGGTCTTATATTTAAGTCCCTTCATCTTGAGTTGATTTTTATATATTGTGTAAGATAAAGATCCAGTTTCATTCTTTCACATGTGGATGTCCAGCTTTCTCATTTGTTGAAGAAACCATCGTTTCCCCATTGTGTATTCTTGGCACCCATGTTGAAAGTCTGTGTGTGAGTTTATTTCTGGACTCTATTCTGTGCTGCTGTTTTATTGGTCTGTCTATGCCAGTACCATACTGTTTTGATTTCTGTATCTTTGTAATATGTTTTGAAATCAGAAAGTATGAAGCCTTCAGCTTTGTTCTTCTTTCTTGAGATTGTTTTGGCTACTCGGGTTCCTTTGTGATTCCATATGGATTTTAGGATTATTGTTTCCATTTCTATTTTAAAAATGCCATTGAAATTTTGATAGGGATTTCACTGAATCCGTAAGATCGCTTTGGGTAGCATGGACATTTTAACAATATTAAATCTTCCAGCCCATAACACGGGATGCCTTATTGTTTATTTGTGTCTTTTAAATTTCTCTCAGCACTGTTATGTGGTTTTTATTTTTTATTTTTTTTAAGATTTTATTTATTTATTTGATAGAGAGAGACAGCCAGCGAGAGAGGGAACACAAGCAGGGGGAGTAGGAGAGGAAGAAGCAGGCTCTTAGTGGAGGAGCCTGATGTGGGGCTCGATCCCATAACGCCGGGATCACGCCCTGAGCCGAAGGCAGATGCTTAACCACTGTGCTACCCAGGCGCCCCTGTTATGTGGTATTAAAGCACAAGTCTTTGGTCTCCTTGCTTAAGTTTATTCCTAAGTATCATTCTTTTGGATGCTATTGTAAATAAGATTTTTTTTTTCTTAAATACTTTTTGGATTGTTTGTTGTTTCTGACACCATATTTGAAACAATATATGCACAGGCTCAAATACTTCCAGAAGAGGCTGATAATGATGGAAGGCTAGAAACCCTGCTCTGTAAAGGAAAGTTTAAGAAATATAGCAGTGGCCCAGTCAGTTAAGCCTCCAACTCTTGGTTACAGCTCAGGTCATGATCTCGGGATCATGGGATCGAGCCCTACGTTGGGCTCCACGCTCAGAGCGGAGTCTACTTGGGTTCTCTCTCTGCCCTTCCCCCTCTGCTCTCTCTCAAATAAATAAATAAATCTGAAAGAAAGAAAGAGAAAGATAGAAAGAAAAAGAAAAGAAAAGAAAAGAAAGAAACGAAACATGGTGGTAACTGGCCTAGACTAGAGAAGACCAGGGTAGACTTGAACACTAAGGGCAAAGCCAGTCATTGCTGAGAGGTATACTTGGCTTTACTCTAATGATGGAGGCTGTCCAATTTTGGACTAGGGGTGCCGTTAAAGTGAGAGCCTTCTGGATTCACTAGACACTCATCATACAAGTCTGGAGTTGAGAGATATTAGGCCTGTGAGTGAATCCTGGCTGGGCCATTTCTCAGCTGTGTGGCCTGGGGCAGGTTATTTAAGCTCTCTGACTCTGAACTTGTTCCTGTAGCCAAGTGTGGAATTAACAGTATGTTCCTCATAGTAACACAAGAGATTTATTTATTTTTTTTAATAATGATTTTTTATTATATTATGTTAGTCACCATACAGTACATCCCCGATTTTCGATGTAAGGCTCGATGATTCATTAGTTAACACAAGAGATTTAGATACAGCATGCAAGCCATAATTCTGAAGATCTGGAGTTCTTCGCTTTTTGGTGATTTCAGTGAATATCATTGGGAATTTTAGTGAATATTATTGAAAGCACACAGCATGTGCCTTGTGCTGAGCCCTCAAGAGGCCCACAGAGAGGCAAAGAGATGATCTGTGCCCTGGAGGGGATCACAGAGAGACAAGAGGGAAGGAACTGGACTTGACACTGAGAGGAGGGGTGGGGACCATTTTCCAGAAAATAAAGAATGGGGCACAAACATGTATGTAAACAAGCAAATACAGTAAATGTATTTGTGAACAAACAACAGTAACAACAAAAAGATTAAAAAGGAGAAGGGAAGGAATGAAGAAAGTCACAAAAATGTTTTCATTTGTTTGGTGGTGCTTTCCTTTTATTCTCTGAATTTTATGCAATGTTAATACAACCACGTGAAGAAGTTTTATTCTCAGCCACTGTTGAAGTGGACAGAGAAGAGGAAAGAATGAGGAGGGACGAGGGGACCGTTGACATTTGGATTATATTACATTTAAAAATAGCTTTATTTTTCAGTAGTATAGAGAAACCCATATTTGGTGACACGAGTAGATTTTCAGGACAAATTTAGCATGCTACCATCTGCAAATAACTTTTAATCCGTTAGTTGCATCAGTATTTTTGCAGCCAGTAAAGTGGTGCTGATTTATGTCTGCTTTTAAAGAAACCATTTACAGAAATGTTGTTTCCACTCATTGAGACAGCAAGCTTGAGAAGTTTTAGATTGACCAAAAGCTATTTTCTGAGGGTGGTTAGATTCTAAATGTAACTCTCGTGTAAAAATACAGAAATGTCATTCCAAGTCACAAAATAAAGCCAATCGGTCAAAGACCACATTCAAATGAAGCTTTTAGAAGATATTTCAGTAAGTGAAAAATTCACTTCTTTGCTCAGCAGATATTGATTGAGTGCAGCTGGTCTGGGAAACGCCCACTCCGGGTTTGTGACATCACCTCTCTGTCCTCGGGAGAGCTTAGGCGAGGGTCCATTGTCACCAGCTCAGGGAAGTAAGCTGTTGAGGGCATTCTTGAGGTGGGTGAACACTTTCTGTAATTGGATGACCCTCAAACTTCTGTGTTCCTGTGACATGGCAGGTGACACTCACTCATTCTATAGCATGGCTTTGTTCGCAGCCAGTTTGAAAAAAAAAAGCATGTATTTCTTGACTGGTTGTATTCCTTCCCCTGCATTTCTTTCTAGAGGCATAATGCAGGTGTGTTAGGCATGCTACAGGTGTACCAGGGCCAAGGGAAAGCATTAGGTCTCTCAGCAGAAGTGTATGCCTGTGATGTCACCATACCTTGGTTATTCCAGAGTTCTCTGTCTTTACCTTCTACCTTCATGAAAACATCAGCAATTTTTACCTATCTCAGAAAAAAAAAGTAAGAACCATGAATTACGTTTGGCATCCATTGATATTGAGGGGGACTGGTGGCCTTCTGGGAATGATTCCAAACTATATCCACACTTGGGGGTTCAAACACGCAGGAATGGGGTGGAGAAGCCAACAGACACTTAATTGCAAGGGGGATGAATATTTGAGAACCTGGAAGAAAATCCACCACAGAGAAAGGAAGACAAGCTGTGGTGAAACTGACTCAGCGATGGGCTTGAGTATTGAAGGGGACAAGCATTTCATTAGTCACAGCGTTTGGTTGTGAGTTTGACCTGTGGGAGCCCAGGCCCCCGGAAGTGTGTATGTGGCTTGAAGAAGGGGCTGTGCATGTCTAACTACTGGGGATCCAGATGGTTCTAATAGAGTATGCCACTGGGCAGAAGACAGGTGAGCTCTGGCACCTGGGAGGGGCAGTAGAGGACACTGGGCTGTGGTCAGCAGCCCATCGGACTGAAGATGAGTGGCAGGGAGTGGGGTGTGACCGTGGAGGATGGGAAGAATGGTGTTGAGCTCCTGGGGTGGGTAGCTAACGTGTAAGCACTGATTTGCATCCCCCCATCCCCAGAGAGGTACAGCAAGTTCTCAAGTTTGGTAGTCATTCCACCTTCCTTTTTAGAAATTGGGATTTTCATATCCTTTTACTGTTGAGCTTGATTTTTTGTTGATAATTAAGAATTCTTTTATAAATTCTGAAGACTAATCCACTGCCAGCTTGATCTATGGTAAATACCTTCTCCAGCCTATGTTTGTCTTTTTCTTTTGTCTATAATGTCTTGTCATGCAGGAAGTTTTAGTTTGAAGATTGTTAATTTTATCAGTCTTTCACATTCTACCTGCATGTCTTTTTATGTCTTATTTAAGACATTCTTCCCAGCCCTGAGGGCATAAATATGTTAGCCTATTTTCAGAAACATGAATTCTTCTGTCATCAGTTATTATTGCCCAACATTATGATTTTTTCATCAGTGGTGATGAGTGTAACAATGGTTCATTCATGTTTTCTAATCCATGATGTTACCTTGTATGAGTACATCATGATTTTTTTTTTATCTACTCCATGAACACTTCATTTGCTTTCCTTTTTTGACTATTACAAATAACACCGCAAAGAGCATTCTTGTAGTGTCTTTTGGGGCATATGAAGAAGTTTTTGAGGGCAGAGTTGCTAAATCATATGTTAAGCACATCTTAAACTTTACTAAAGGAAAATTGTTTTTTTGAGTTGATTGTATCAAGTTACACTCTCTCCGTAAGTGTGGAAGTATTGACGTGACCTTATGACATTGCCATCTCTTATTTCCTTCCTTCTACTTTCTTTAGATTTACTGTTTTCTTTCTCAAATGTCTTGGTACTTCGTTGATTGAGTTCCACTCTTCTCTTCTCAAATAAGCCTTTAGGCTATAAAATGTTGTTTTACTGCTCTAGCTGCATGTTGCATGGTTTTTAAACGAATTTTTTTTATATATAATCTCCAACTTACGGAAAAATTTCAAGTAAAGTACAAAAAATTGGTCCTTTCGAGTAAAGTACAAAAAATTGGCAATTTTTTTTTTCTGAGTAAAGTACAAAAAAGTGTCAGGACCAAGCCGGGTTGGAAGTCTGTCTGCTTGCGGTTGAGGGGAGGCAGCAGTGATGGAGACTGTTTTCAAGGGGGATGGACCAAATGTGTCACTATATTAGGGATCGCGGGAGCCAAGTTTCTCCCTGTTGGAGAAGGAAGTTGTACCTATGGAGAGGAGAAAACTGCATGAACCCTTGATGTCAGATTGGAACTGGAGGCATTAGTGTGAAGACTGTGGGTGTCCTTCTCACACAGCTTGGACTCTGGCACCTCCCATCAAGGTACCCCCGTAGGCTGGTGGATGCTGTCCTCACCAGCTTTGGGCTTCAGCACCCCACACCAGGCTGCTTCCTTATGCAGATGCCCTCCTCTCCCAGCTGAGGCTCTGACTCCCCATGCCAGCCTCCCCACCGCATAGACATGCTTCTCACTCCTCTTAGACTGTGACACCCATTCCCGGTCACCTCTCAGTGGGCACCTATCAGTTACCTATTGGTTACCTGGCTTTGTCTACCTAACAGCTTAGGACTGAATGGCTCAGGAAGGGAAAGGAAGGAGAAGGGCATCCCATAAGTGTTGATACGTAACATTGTCAATGTCATTCATTTCTAAATAACTTCTAATTTCTAATTTCGGTTTCTCTGTAACCTATGAGCTAAACAGAAGCATGTTTAAAATTTTTCAAATTGATTTCTGTCTTATTAATTGCACTGCATTGAGAGCATATGGTTTATATGATACCAATTCTAGTTTTTATTATGATTTGCTTTGTGCCTGGTAAATAATTAATTTTCACAAATGTGTTATGTGTTCTTGAAAAGTATTTCTAAGTGCTGGGTACACATAGAAATGTATGGTTCTATACATGTTCATAGATTAAATTTACTTCGATTACTCAAATAATCTGTCTTTCCTAAATTTTTGTCTGCTTGACATATCAGTTACTGAGAAAAGTGTCATAAAAATCTACCATTATGATTGAGGGCTTATACATTTTGCTTATAACTCTATCACTTTTTGTTTTATAAATTTGGATACTAAACTTACTGTGTTATTGCAATTGTTATATAGCTTCCTGGTGAATTACTCCTTTTATAATCATGTAGCTTTTGGTATTCTCAATAATTGCTTTTCCCTTAAAGTTTAGCGTAACCATAGCAGCTCTGTGTGTGGGGGTGGGGAGGATTGTATTTCTTGGTGTATTGTTTTCAGCCTTAGTTTTAGCCTTTCTCTTTCATGTGTTGATTGTTTATCTTGTAAGTATTACATATAAGATTGTGGATTTATAAATTTCTCCTTGCAATTCTATTACTTTTTGATTTGTGCATATTTTTTAACCAAATTGGCAAACTTTTAAATGTTGAGTTTAGACTTTTGCCCTCTGTAATAATTGCTGATAGTGGTTATTTTTGCCGTCCTACTGTATGTTTCTAATTATCTTGCATCCCCTGTGCATCTTTGACCCTTTTTCTGTTTTTCTGTTGTCCTCACCTAGTTTTTAAAAATTTCCCTCTACATCATAAACAGTGAATGCTGGCTAGTACTATTTCATTTGGTCATCCAGAAAACTCTGTGCTATATATTGTTAGGGAGGGGTGTGTATTTGGAAATCTTGGTTTCTTTTTATTTTAGCATTCTGTTTCTGCTGGGAACACTGGATTCCTCAGAACCTACCAGAGCAATTACAACTGAAAACATATGACTCTGTGGCTTACATTCCCCCCACCAAACATATATCATGACAATTTTTCCCATGTCCGTTCCTTGTAATGTCTATATAATAGTTCATTGTTGGCCATAAATTTGTTTCCAATTGCTTTGGTATTATGAGTAATGCCACAGTGAACATCTTTGTGGACATTTATAATTCCTCTCTCAGGATAAATTCCTTGAAGCTGATACCAGAAGGAAGAACCATTTTAAAGGCCTTGCCAGGTGTTGCCAACTTGCCTCCCGAAATGTCACACTCCTCTGTGTGAACATTTTCCAGCAGTGTAAGAATGCCCAGAGAACATTCCAACAACTCCCTTCTCAAGGTCACATTGACCCCAGTCAGGTCTGGGAGAGAGGCAGGGTATTGGGTCCTGGTGGGTGTGGCTTGGGTGAGAACCTGAGGGACTTTCCTCAGGCTGCCACCTGCACCGCGGTGGGCTCGGCATAGACTTCGCATGGCAGCAGAACCGGGCATGGCTCAGAGAGTGCAAGTCACTCAGGTGTCTCAGGCCTGCAAGCCCCCTCACTCCTGGGGATCACGGGAGGCTGGGCGCTGGGGCCGGGAGGGAGGACCCCTTAGCACCCCCAACTTCCGCGGGGCAGGCCTTTGGGCCCTGGCCCTTCAGGTGGGGAAGAGGCTCCAGGTGGGCCCTGCTGGCCCTGGCGCTGTCTCGCGCGGAGAGCAAGCTCGTGCAGAGATCGCTGCCTTGACTCCGTGGATCATTTGGCTCCCTCGGACGTCGAGGCTCCTCTCTGCACTGCGCAGCTCCTGTCCCGGAGAGAGGAGGAGCGCCAGGGCCCAGGGCTAAGCCCGCCGCCCGCCGAGCCGCGCTGCCAAGACCCGGCGGCCGCAGGAATCCGCAGGCAGCGGCCGGGCCCGGGCCGGGAGGGGCACGGGGGACTCGCCGTCCTGCTGCCCGCCCGCTGCACAAAGCCCGCCCTTGTTCGGCGGCCTCGGATGCGTGCCCTGGGCCCAGACCTCCCGGGGTCCGCTCCGTCCCGCGCGCGTGGCCCTGCGTCCCGACCGCTCGGGGAAGGGGACGTGCCGCCTGCCGCGGACGCCGGCCTGGAGGGGGCGCTATGCCAGGGCTCCTGGGGCCCTGCCCGGGGCTCTACACTGCCCTGGGCCGCCGGTCCCAGACCCGGGTTGCGTGGCCCCCAGCCAGTGGGTTTCTCGAGCTGTGGGTCATGGGCACCCGCCACCTACGGAGGCAGTGAAGGTGCCCTTGTCACGGTCACCCCCGTGGTGGGCGTGGATGGGGTGCTGGGTACGTGGGCGCTGAGCTGTTTTGCCGCAGTATTTCACTCTGAGCATTCCTTGGCCAGACTCCTCCTCAGAGGTGGATCTGCCAACACGCCCCTGCCCACCTGCCCTCTCCTCCAATACCTGCTCGTTGCCCACCTCCCACCGACCACCACAGGGAGCGGCCCCCTTTTCCAACGCCTGGGAAACTCATGATGGGCAGCCATCCCTCCACTGCTCTAACTTAGCATCCATCTATTGAGCGCCTGCTGTGTGCCGGGCACTGTTCCAAGCGCTGGGACTACATCAGAGAACAAGGCAGACCCAGTGTCTGCCCTCAGGGGTCCCATGGCCTGACTCCAAAGCCCGTTCCTTCACTGTGATTACATTGACTTTGGCAGATCACTGCCGGCTGGCCCCAGCTCTCTCTACCTACAGATTCAACATGGCAGGTATGTGGGACAGACTGCCGGACGTGGGCAGTTCTTTGCTAAGGATCCCCTTATTGGAGACTGGCAAAGAGAACTGCAGAGGGGGAAGAGAAAGGAAGGAAGGAAGGAAGGAAGGAAGGAAGGAAGGAAGGAAGGAAGGAA
>NW_024425230.1:19996345-20027676 GCF_017311325.1 Ursus maritimus | reverse complement strand
TTTTTCTGTTTTTCTGTTGTCCTCACCTAGTTTTTAAAAATTTCCCTCTACATCATAAACAGTGAATGCTGGCTAGTACTATTTCATTTGGTCATCCAGAAAACTCTGTGCTATATATTGTTAGGGAGGGGTGTGTATTTGGAAATCTTGGTTTCTTTTTATTTTAGCATTCTGTTTCTGCTGGGAACACTGGATTCCTCAGAACCTACCAGAGCAATTACAACTGAAAACATATGACTCTGTGGCTTACATTCCCCCCACCAAACATATATCATGACAATTTTTCCCATGTCCGTTCCTTGTAATGTCTATATAATAGTTCATTGTTGGCCATAAATTTGTTTCCAATTGCTTTGGTATTATGAGTAATGCCACAGTGAACATCTTTGTGGACATTTATAATTCCTCTCTCAGGATAAATTCCTTGAAGCTGATACCAGAAGGAAGAACCATTTTAAAGGCCTTGCCAGGTGTTGCCAACTTGCCTCCCGAAATGTCACACTCCTCTGTGTGAACATTTTCCAGCAGTGTAAGAATGCCCAGAGAACATTCCAACAACTCCCTTCTCAAGGTCACATTGACCCCAGTCAGGTCTGGGAGAGAGGCAGGGTATTGGGTCCTGGTGGGTGTGGCTTGGGTGAGAACCTGAGGGACTTTCCTCAGGCTGCCACCTGCACCGCGGTGGGCTCGGCATAGACTTCGCATGGCAGCAGAACCGGGCATGGCTCAGAGAGTGCAAGTCACTCAGGTGTCTCAGGCCTGCAAGCCCCCTCACTCCTGGGGATCACGGGAGGCTGGGCGCTGGGGCCGGGAGGGAGGACCCCTTAGCACCCCCAACTTCCGCGGGGCAGGCCTTTGGGCCCTGGCCCTTCAGGTGGGGAAGAGGCTCCAGGTGGGCCCTGCTGGCCCTGGCGCTGTCTCGCGCGGAGAGCAAGCTCGTGCAGAGATCGCTGCCTTGACTCCGTGGATCATTTGGCTCCCTCGGACGTCGAGGCTCCTCTCTGCACTGCGCAGCTCCTGTCCCGGAGAGAGGAGGAGCGCCAGGGCCCAGGGCTAAGCCCGCCGCCCGCCGAGCCGCGCTGCCAAGACCCGGCGGCCGCAGGAATCCGCAGGCAGCGGCCGGGCCCGGGCCGGGAGGGGCACGGGGGACTCGCCGTCCTGCTGCCCGCCCGCTGCACAAAGCCCGCCCTTGTTCGGCGGCCTCGGATGCGTGCCCTGGGCCCAGACCTCCCGGGGTCCGCTCCGTCCCGCGCGCGTGGCCCTGCGTCCCGACCGCTCGGGGAAGGGGACGTGCCGCCTGCCGCGGACGCCGGCCTGGAGGGGGCGCTATGCCAGGGCTCCTGGGGCCCTGCCCGGGGCTCTACACTGCCCTGGGCCGCCGGTCCCAGACCCGGGTTGCGTGGCCCCCAGCCAGTGGGTTTCTCGAGCTGTGGGTCATGGGCACCCGCCACCTACGGAGGCAGTGAAGGTGCCCTTGTCACGGTCACCCCCGTGGTGGGCGTGGATGGGGTGCTGGGTACGTGGGCGCTGAGCTGTTTTGCCGCAGTATTTCACTCTGAGCATTCCTTGGCCAGACTCCTCCTCAGAGGTGGATCTGCCAACACGCCCCTGCCCACCTGCCCTCTCCTCCAATACCTGCTCGTTGCCCACCTCCCACCGACCACCACAGGGAGCGGCCCCCTTTTCCAACGCCTGGGAAACTCATGATGGGCAGCCATCCCTCCACTGCTCTAACTTAGCATCCATCTATTGAGCGCCTGCTGTGTGCCGGGCACTGTTCCAAGCGCTGGGACTACATCAGAGAACAAGGCAGACCCAGTGTCTGCCCTCAGGGGTCCCATGGCCTGACTCCAAAGCCCGTTCCTTCACTGTGATTACATTGACTTTGGCAGATCACTGCCGGCTGGCCCCAGCTCTCTCTACCTACAGATTCAACATGGCAGGTATGTGGGACAGACTGCCGGACGTGGGCAGTTCTTTGCTAAGGATCCCCTTATTGGAGACTGGCAAAGAGAACTGCAGAGGGGGAAGAGAAAGGAAGGAAGGAAGGAAGGAAGGAAGGAAGGAAGGAAGGAAGGAAGGAAGGAAGGAAGGAAGAAAGAAAGAAAGAAAGAAAGAAAGAAAAAGAAAGAAGAGAGAGAGAGAGAAAGGAAGGAAGGAAGGGAAAGAAAGAAAGAAAGAAAGAAAAGAAAGAGAGAAAGGAAGGAAGAAAGGAAGAAAGGAAGAAAGAAAGAAAGAAAGAAGAAAGGAAGGAAGGAGAGAGAAAGAAAGAAAAGAAAAGAAAGAAGAAAAGAAAAAAAGAAAGAAAGAAAAGAAAGGAAGAAGAGAAGAGACGGGAGAAAAGAAAGAAAAAGAAATCCCAGGGAAGTGAGAAGAAACATGTGTGAAAACTAAGCTCTCACCCTGGACCAGCATTAAATAAACCAGGGCCTGGTTGAAAAGGAGTGCAGAGCTGCTATTTCTCACCCAGTCTTGTTATTTTTACTCAGCAAATTCGAGCAAGATTTCACGTTCACATCCAGGGTCAGGAAAGAAGAAAGCCATGATCCTCAATGGCAAGGCTGCCCCTCTGTTTGCTGCATAGGCTGAGGTTAGGGAGCTGGGGGGAGCAGCGCTTTGGTGACAAGACCACAGGCTGAATCCGCCTCTGTCTAAAAACTCTCCGTTCTCACCTTGTTCCCTGGTACCAGCTCTGTTCTCATCTCTTTCCTGCTCCCAAGCCTTCGATGGCTCCCCGTGACTACTGAATTAAGTATAAATATCCCACAGGCCACAGCCATAGCATGGCCTCCAATCTGTCTTTCATGCCGTGTCTCATGACATTTCACACATGCCCCTAGCTCCAGCCAAATAGGACAACCTCGTGCTGCCTGTGCACCCCTCTGTCTTTGCACTTGATACTCGCGGTTGCTGATTCACGCTCAGCACTCAAGATATGCTAGGTCCCATGCTTTCCATATCCCAGTCCTACAAGCTAGGAAGTATTAGTACCTGTCTTTTGACAGATGGGGAAACTGACACTTAGAATAGTTTCTGGCTTCTGCATGGTTACCTGGTAAATGGGAATTCAAACTCAGGCCTCCCAGTTCCCAGAACCTAAACCCTTGACTAGTACATAGACCTGTTTGGGGATCATGGTGCTGTGTCCTGTCTGGTCTCTAGTAACTGAGCTCATGAAAATGCTAGATGTTTAAGGTAAGATACCAAAAGCAAAAGATGACACTGGTTGACTTGTACCTCTCAGGGGACCCCAGAGTGTCTCCTGTTAGATCTTTCTTTCTTCCCCCAATGCATGCTCACACCCCACACCCTCCCACCTGGCTCCTTGTGCCCCACCTTCTCCACTAGCCACCCCAAAACCGACTCAATGGGGGCACAAGTTTCTGGGCCAGTGACCCGCAGCACCTGTCCTTCCCAAGCGTGCCAGTCTACAAGGGGCGGTATGCCGTAGTTGTGAGGGCGGTCTGGAATCCGCACACTGGTTGGTCAGTACTTCAGTTATAATTTAAGATAACTGAGCACCATGATCCCCTACCATGGTGGAGGGAGACAGGGAAAGTGAGAACATGGTGGTCCAGGTTCAGTGGCCACAGGAAGGAGCCTCCTAACTTTTGGTCCAGAGGGAAGGAGGGGAATGTTGTGGTCCTCTGTGCTTTCCAAGGTCCCAGAAAGCCCAGAGAGTGCCGAATGGGAAGTCTAAGAGAGCAGACTAAGCTGTGGGCTGGTGGAAGGCCATTTGTGACAGGCCTTCCCTGGGCTTTGCCCACTACCCGTTAGGCCCAAAGGTCAAGTGAGGCAGTTGAGAAAAAATCCTCACTGTGAAGTGTCTGAGGCCCTCCTGAGATGAGAGAATGGCTCCCTTTCAGCAGCCCTGCTCAGAGCCAGGACAGTATTCCCAGAGGGAGCAGGCCGGTGAATGGTCATCTGTCTGCCCAGATGGACCAAGGCCTGGCCTGGAAGGGAGGAGACTCCGATTCTGGTTTCTGTTTGCAAATTCAGAGGCTCCGGAGTACTTCAATAAATAAACACCTATTTATTGAGCTCCTACTGTGTGCACAGCACTGTGAGGGACACAAAGAAACACTGATTTGAAAAACCACAGATCAGAATTTATCCACGCAAATGAGTTCGCTCCCCAGGGAGGTGGGGTTACTCACATGTCCAGTGAGGCTGGCACTATTTGAGGAACTACTCCCAGCCCCTTCTCCAAACTATCTTGAATTTTCTCAGTGGAGATGGTTGATGTTTTAAAATTAAAAATAGCTAGTAGTCATTTGGAGCTCATTCATCCGTTGCCTGCTATGAGCCAGGCATTGTTCTTGTTGCTCGGGGAGAGAATATCCTGAAAGTGTTCATGGTTTGCGAGGGGTGATTAGCAGGTTGGCAGGTCATCCTTCTAAGAGCCACCGCCCCCCCCCCCAGCCCGCCTGGTCTGGGAATGACCCCAGCGCTCAGAGAGCGTAACTTACACCTAATAGAAGGTGGCAGACGATGCCAATGCCCAGGGGTTAATGATGATGATGACAGGCAGCCTGGTGCTGGGGGAGCAGAGAAGAGGGAGCCCTAACCACACATGGAAGGAATGGGGAGCCCTCCAGGGCTTTCCTGGGAAGGATTGTAATGGCTGGCATTCACTGAGCGTCCTTTAGGCACGAGGCATGGTACTAAGCACTTTACATGTATTGATTACCTTGTTTTGTCCTCACAGCCCCTTCTGGGGAGATGCAATAAGATTCCCTTGTCCACAGTTTACATATGAGGAAACTGAGGCACCGAGACCTTAAGTAACTTGTCTGTGATCCCACAGCAGGGAAGTAGATTCAAACCCACTTGGCCTGATACCTGAGTCTTCCTGTTTAACTTCCACAGTGTGCTGCTTCCAGGGAGACAGGGAGAAGGCATATGGCTAACCAATAACGGACAACCAAATTTCAATGAGACTAGTTTTTTGGGGGGGTTTTGGCACTGAAGACAGTTCTTAAGGAAGCTTGGTGAGCCATGACAGTGTCACCGGCTAGATGCAGTGTTTGGCTTCCTGACGGGGAATGTCTAGGATGTTGGAGGAACACGGGCTTTGGGAGGCAGACTGCCTTGGGTTCACACTCTGGCTCTCCCACATTCTGCCGAGCAACCTGAGACACCAACCTCAGGGCACTGGCTTCCCCATCTCCAGAGTGGAGTTACCGACACCAGTTCAGCAACGTTCTTAGGAGGACTCAACAGGATCATTTATAGAAAGCATTTAACAAAGTTAACTGCTCCGCGAATGTCAATCCTCCTTTCACTAAAGTCAAGAAGGACAACACCCACACGTGCAGGCTGGTGGGATTAAAACTCTCATAGCCATCATGAGCCTGTTAGAAAATGTAGAAGACAAGTGGCCGGATCCGAAGCTGGCTCAAGAACCAGAAGAACTGGCCACGTTTGGTCCTAGAGAAAGGACGGAAGGGGTAAGGGATGAGGCTCATTATTTTAATTTTTGCTGTCATTCTGGAATACGCTGACTCCCTGGGTTCCACAGAATTGACTTGTTGTCTTCACTCCAGCATAATTGATGGTGATACGACCCAGCCCTCATGTCGACCCCTTTGCTGAGGAGGACATGTTCCCAGGCATTGCCTCAGTGAAACCTTGGTCTCAGAACAGCAGTTCTCCGCCATGTGCTGTGCAGAGATGGTAGCCCCATTTCCAGCTTGGAAACTGAGACCTGGAGTGAGTGCCATGTAACTAACAAGTGGAGTCAGAACTGGAAACCAAGTGTCCCCCACACACCATGAGACAAGTCCTTGGGAGCAGGTAGTTTATTTGATAGGTCATCCTTCCAAGGGAGTGGGCAAAGTGAGACAGGGGAAAGGGGAAAGCCCATACAGAGTAAGCTAATGGGCAGGTGACAGAATGGGCAACTGAGACTCCGTATCACTGAGGGCCATCTGAGAAATCATGTGGAACATGCCTCTGACTTGCGCCCTCCTCTGCTACCCAGGACAGGAGGTTGGAACACCAATCCACCAGCTCCTGTCCCCGCCGGCTGATGGTTGCCCTTGGCAGAGAGCGAGTGCTGGTCTGGGAGGAATCTTGCAGGCAGACAGGAAGAGAGAAGAGGCAGGTACTGAGGGTGGGTCTTGCGTCTCTGGGCCTGGGTTCCTCAGGTGAGAACCTGCCTTTCAGAGCCATGAGGATCAAATGAGGCGATGCACAGAAAGCATTCAAGACATCCCTGGTACATTTCAGATCTGGCCGTATGGAGCTGCCAACACTCACAGAAGTGGAAATTTCATCTAGTTCAGACTCAACTGCCTGAGTGCCAAGAGATATTAACACTTGCTATTATCACATATAATCTTAGTCTTCGTGTTTCGCACACCCAAAGGGAGGCAGCTGGGAATGCGAACATCTCCCCCAGTCCTAGAATCGGGATCGCTGGTGTTTTTCTCTCCATCCAGGTACGGGAAGGGCCCACAGCCTGGGTGAGTCAGCAAGGGTCCCGCTCAGAAGGACTGACTCAGGGTCCTGCCCCTCCCCTCTCATGACTGGCCTCCTTCATGCCTCATTCTGGGTGGGGTGTGGAATGCTTTGCTCACCGGAGTCCAAATGCCACGTCCTGCCGAGCTCAGGAGGAATTTCACATTCTCTGTACAAACCCAGCCTGTGGAGGGATCTGACCCCTGGCCTCCCCCTGAGGGCTGCTTTCCCCCACCCCCACCCCACTTGCTGACTCCCCTGAGCTCTTGGATGGGAGGACGTGTGGGAGCCATCACTACGCTCATGCTGGTCTCCACGGCTCCCTGTCTCACCAGCTCCTGGATGTTTACACATCTGATTTCAGGCCGTTTTCTTGGCCTGCGAAGGGACAAAAGTGGCCTGAGATCCTGAAGGACACAGCTGAGGAAGATTTTGCCTCTTGCCTTCCTCCTTCCCCAAGGAACAAAACCCGTCTGAACACACCGTAAATAAAGTCAAAAGACAAATGACCCACTTTGGGGGTAGGGGGAGTGGATATTGGAGATCTATATCATAGATAAAGCATTGACATATAAATCACTCTTTGAACTGAGAAGGAAAGGAGCAGAAACGTAAGAGAAAAATGGGTGAACGACATAAGCAGACAGTTCACAGAGAAAAGAAAGGCCAATGGCTCATAGAAAACTGAGTTCGGTCTCACAATTAGAGAAATGCATTTTAACACTTCACCGAACCATGATTTCTCACTTATTAAATTGGCAGAAAATAATTAATTTAATTAATCCCATTAATTAAATTAGTGCCTTACTAAATAGGCAGAAAGTGTGACAGTTCACTCTGAGGCTGTGCTATGGGAGCACAAAATGGCGGGGAACTTGACGTCCAAGCCAGTGGCATGGGCGAGTACCCTTGGACCCAACCATCTCATTCAAGGGATCTACCTTGAAGATACAACTCGGCAAATGAGAACATGGTTATTCACTGTGGCATTATTTATAAAAACAAAAGATAGGAAGAACCCAAATGCCCACCAGTAGGGGACCAGTTAAATAAACTCTGGTAGGTCCACATCATGAGTACCAGGCAGGCCTAAAACAGAATAAGGAGAATCTCTGTGAACACATGGGTAGTGATTTCTAGGATATATTGTTAAGTGCAAAAAAGCAAGATGCCTGAGAGTATGTAGTGTTACCTTTTGTGTAAGAAAGAAATGAAAATTGTAACTAGGTATTGACGTAGGCTGTGGCATGAGTTGGGGGAAATAAGACGATAGGTAGACTTTTAGGAGTAAGTCGTTTTATGTCATCATAACATTTGAACTATGTAAACATCTTACAGATTTGAAAGTAAAATTAAATAGAAGGAAAAAAAGCAAACCGTAAAACTGAACACAAACAGAAGCAAATGAATCTAACTCCGTGTTAAATTGATAATATTACTTTCAGGAGGGAATACTTCAAACAACTTTTCTAATTCAACTACTTCAAACAACTTTTAAATACAGTATTCTGACTAGAGTGGAATTTATTCTAAGGAGAAAAAGAAAATTTAAAAGAAAATTTAGGGATGCCTGGGTGGCTCAGTCGGTTAAGCGTCTGCCTTTGGCTCAGGTCATGATCTTGGGGTCCTGGGACCAAGTCCCACATCGGCCTCCTTGCTCAGTGGGGAGCCTGCTTCTCCCTCTGCCTGTCACTCACCCTACTTGTGTGCTTTCTCTCTCTCCCTCTCTCTCTCCTACAAATAAGTAAAAATCTTTAAAAAACAAGAAAATTAAAATTTCACTTAGTAAGTTTATTAGAAGTAATACTAGTATTGTAATTTTGAAACCATTCTATTTTTGTAGAATAAAGCAAATAAGAAAATATACTAATTTTATTAGGAACCAAGATCTTCAGTATAAGAGAAAAGAGACACAAATAAAAAAATAAAAGAAATTTAGAAAATAAAACTTGCAGTATTAAATCTGCATTAGAAATTATAATATAGATGCACTGTTCTAAAAAGTTTATTTTCTATCTCTGTTCTCTGAAAAGCACATAAAAGGGCACCTGGCTAGCTCAGTGACACTTTTTTTTTTTTTTTTAAAGTAGGCTCCACGCCCAGCATGGAACCCAATGCAGGACTTGAATTCATGGCGTTGAGATCAAGACCCAGGCTAAGATTAATAGTCGGACACTTAACCAACTGAGCCACCCAGACGCCCCAAGCATGTGACTCTTGATCTTGGCGTCATGAGTTCGAGTCCCATGTTGGGGAGAAAGTTCACTTTAAAAAAAAAAAGAAGAAGAAAGAAACAAAAAAAGAAAAGCACGTAAAGCTGTGACATTCTAGGGACAATGAGCACACCTTGTGCACAGGTCTTGGTTTCTAAACACTATGCAGGAAAAGTACAAGAGGAGTCTGGAATATTCTGTGTCAGAAAGCAAGGAGGTTCTCAAAGATCAATGGAAATCATGTCAACAGAACTCAGCAGCCAAATTGAAGGGGCATCCTCTGAATGGATGTGGCCCAATTTAAGCCAAAGCACGAAGAACAATGATGGTAATTAATTAATACCAAGAGTCCTTTGGGATGTCCCCCCACTTTAAATACAGAGGGCGGGGGTAAGGAAAACTCTCTTTTTAAATGATGAAGGTCTATTTGCACACACAAAAACAGTGATGGAATTAGGAAGATGTTTTACAAGCTCCAGTATAATAATTAACTAAGGCAAAGATCGTGGATGGATGCGAAAATCATTAGGTCAAGGGTCACTGTGGACCTGCCCGATGTCAAAGTAGCACTCCACACAATTGCTTACTTCAGAGAAAAATGTGCCTTTACGACAGAAATACCCAGAGGTCATCGTCACCGGAAGATCAAATACAGGCTCAGATAGAGGCCACGTGATAGTATGTGCCTCCTGGGGTGAGGCTGTGTGAAGAACACTAAGTCATTTATGAAATATTCTTACCAAAATTTGTTTGACCTGAATCTACCCAAGCATCTAAACCGAATTTCTAGTTTATAAGAAATATGGAACTTGAGGGGCGCCTGGATGGCTCAGATGGTTAAGCGTCTGCCTTCAGCTCAGGTCATGACCCCGTGGATCCTCAGCAGGGAGTCTGCTTCTCCCTCTCCTTCTGCATTCTCCCTCTCTCTCTGTCTCTCTCAAATAGATAAATAAAAATCTTTTCAAAATTTTTTTTAAAAAATGAAGCTTGAACAAATGAGGAAATACCATGTGGATGCAATTAGATAATGTGGGACCTTCTACAGAGACTCTCCCAAAAGCTAGTGTCATAGGTCTGGCTACATAATTTGTGGGGCCCAGCACAAAGGGCAAATGCGGGGTTCCATGTTCAAAAAGCAAGAAAACAGTGCTGTTAAAGATATTCCTTTCTTCCATGGTTTCTCTCTCTCTCTCGTTTGGTCATGATGCTTTTCTTTTTCTTACGTGTTATTTAATGCCATCTTAAGTAAAGAGAAATTAGAGTTTTATGTTATTTGCATGTACTATATGTAACCTCGATATTATGCAATGCCACTTTTAAACACAAATGTAAAAGCATTTAGCTCATATGTGGAATCACCAAAATTGTACATTTGATGTTTCATACTTTCTACGTGCATATGTATTTCGTTCTTACCAGAACTGTGGGAATGTTGCACAAAACTAACAAATGTTTTTATGTCACGTCTTGATACACTCTACCAACCCTCTCTACTGTCCATGTATTTATAAATAAGGAAGTAGGGGCACCTGGGGGGCTCAGTCGGTGAAGCGTCTGCCTTCAGCTCAGGTCATGATCATTGGGCTCCCTGCTCAGCGGGGAGTCTGCTTCTTCCTCTGCCCCTACCCCTGCTCATGCTTGCGTCTCTCTCTCTCTCTCTCTCTCTCTGAAATAAATAAATAAATAATCTAGAAAGAAAGAAAGAAAGAAAGAAAGAAAGAAAGAAAGAAAGAAAGAAAGAACGAACGAACTGGAAGGAAAAGACGGCTTATCTTTCCCTTTCCTCGAATGTCCTCTTTTGCGGAGTAAGTTACAGGGATGCTGGTCAAAGGGAAGTAAGGGGAGTAGGGAAAAGCGTGAGAGAGGCCCTTCGTCACATGTGTTTCTAAGAACCCTCTTGTCTTCTTTCTGCATTTGAAGGCAGTTCCGGTTTGAATAGAGTGCCTCTGGTTTGAACAAAGTTGCCCCGCTTGCTTCCTCCGTTGTAGATGTAACATACATCATGGGTCCACTGGAACTGGGTGCTCATGGGACGTTGGGGACACTATCCATGGATGGGTGGCCTGGAATGGCAGCTCACACACATAGTGTGCGTTTCTCCTCCGCTCGTGCACATAATCCACTGTCTGTTCATCAGACTCCACGTACAAGTTAAAGATAAAATTTCAGGAGAAATGAAGAACTTCAGGAAAGCAAGAGTGGGACATCAAACCAAGCATTGGGTCCTTGTAAGCAGCCAGGGCCCTGGACGAATGCACAGATCACATATCTGTGGTCATGGAGGAGAAAATGAGGTAGAGAGCTCTTAACTCAGAGGCTGGCAACCTACAGCTCATAGGAGAAATCTAGCTCATTGCTTTTTTTTTTTTTTTTTTTTTTGGTACATCTGCGAGCTAAGACAGTCTTTTATATTTTTCAATGGTTGTTAATCTAAGTACCAACTTCATTTTGTTTCTTGGTTTGCAAAATGTAAAATATTTACTATCTGGCCCTTTGCAGAAAACTCCAGACCCTTGCTTTAGATGAAAAGAGACTAAAGAAGAAGCAAAACAGAGTGAAAAGCAAAACAATTCAGTGCAATGGAGAGCTTTTATTTGATCCTTGTTTGGGAGAAAAGAGAGAAAAAGACATTCTTGGTACAATAGGGGAAAATTTGAATATGTATTTGGAAATTGTATACATGGTCATTGTATGTTCCTTCAACTTTTCTGTACATTTGAATTTTCTCATAATAAGAAGTTGGGGGAAAATATCCAGACTGGCCTGAAGAGTTTCCCTGCCTACTGGGGGCTCGAAATTACTGCAACATGGGTCAGGTTTGAAACATACCACAAATGACATTAGAATGCAGGGACGAGCAATGGGCCCAGGCCTAGCATGGGGAGTGTCCTCACTCCTCCTGTTGGGGTTCCCAGAGTGTTTAACAATTGGATCTCCAGGAACAGAAAACTTACAGCATTTCCAGTCTCTGTGGTATCAATGCTCCCATCACAGCTGATATCAAACTACCGTTTTGTCACTGAACTTGCGGTTGAGAGGACATTCACACAATCAGCTCTCACGGGCCTGTTGGCTACAGCATGCCACTGCAGTCCAGCCCGACAGAGGGTCGGATCTGACAAAAGGCATCCTGATTCCTCGGGTGTCACTGAATTGGAGTAATGGTATGGGGGCGGGGGTATTGCAATCTGGACCTCAGGAAAGAAAAAGCAAATAAGCTAAGACTTAGGATTAAAGGATCCTCCGGCAGAGCCAGCCCCTTCCCTACCGGGGACCTGGTGCTCATCCCTGTGCTCCCAAGGGTTCAGCATCTCTGAGCCGAACGGCGCACCTCCCAGCAGATGGCTCACCATTTCCAGACCACCCACAGCACACCTTTCCTAATGGCCCAGGCTTCCAGGGCTCTCCATTCACCACCCAGAATCTGCACTCCTCTGGGTTTACTCTCCTCGTGGTGCTCCATTCCCCGTGCCAGCCCAGCCTTCCTCCTCCCCTCCGCCAGGGTGCTCTCCTCTCTGCGCCACAGACACAGCCTACTTCTTCTGTCCCCGAAAATTCTCCCTGACACTCCCCTGGCTTGGGATGTCCTGCTGTGTTTTCTCCAGCTAAATTCCAGGAGTCCGTAAAGGCTGGTTCAATACCCACACACTCCAGGAATCCCTCCCTGACCGCGCCAGGTCTGACTGCTTCATTCGCCGCCTCGATGGGCTGAGAGCCTCCATCGATCATCACCTCAACCTCCACCCCCACCTTTATCTTTGCTGGCTTCACCTCCCACATCACCTCTACCATCCCTGCTCTGCTATGTCCACCGCCGCTTCCGCCATCACCTCCGCCTCGGCGTGCTCCACCTTTCCTTCCACGGCTCAGTCTCCGCGGTCAGCATCACATTATGACCACCACTACCTGTCACCGCTTCTCTGTCCTCTACACTTAGCTCCTCCTCCTCCTTACGATTATCAGATTTTTTTCTTAACGCTCTCCATGCCCCTCCCCCTGACCCTGAGCATAGAAACCTCACATCTGACCCTTGCCCATAAGTGATATCCATGTAAAAAGAGCCTTTTCCTGTGGAGCTAAAGAGAGCTGCAGGAAGAAAGTGAGCTCAGATACTTCTCAAAGCCCATGGACAAGGGCATCCATAGTCCTTCTCAGGAACTAGAGGTTGGCACGTGTGTGTGCAGCCCGGAGAAGAGAGCGGGGTCGGTTCTATGGGGTGGGGTCACAGGCTCAGCAGCTCCTGCTCTCAGTCCTGCTGCCCCATCATTATCAGAACCATGGTCACCCGGGCTTGTGGCCAGTGGTGCAGGAAGCAGCAGCAGTGCCAGTGGGGTTGGACGAGTGGTCAGTCTGGCCCAGCCCTTGGTTGGCCCTGTCTGCAAAGCTTGCTGGGAAAGCATGCTGGTGCTCCAGGACACCAACCTCAAGCGGTTAGGCCTAAGTCCCAAACATCCCCAGCTTCCCTTAATAATCACTGTGCCCTCACACCCCTGAAATTATCAAAACCCTCCTTGAACCCATTTCTCTTTGCCTCTCTGCCATCTCTAGGGTGGATTAGTTCCAGATGTTTGCAGCTTCCCGGGTAAAGGACTGCTTTCTGTCAGTCCTCCCCAAGCACCCCTTCCTAAGCTTGTTGGGGGGAATCTCCCTGCTACAGCCGCTTGGAAGTGCTGAGCCTTCTCCACGTGCTTTGTGACATGAACGCTTTCTCTCTTCTCAATTCTCTTGAGTGCGAACAAGACAAATATTGACATCTCTTTTCAGTCTCGGTCCTCTGTGCTCTGATAGGTGTCATCGCTCTTTGCTGGACCTCTTTTTGTGCCTTAGTGCCTTCATCCCCGGGGCACGGGAGGAGAGGCCGAGCAGCTCCACAGCGTGAAACCCCTGCTGCCTGTTACTCACCTGATTCCCCTGCATGTAGCTTCAGGATGAACCGAAAAGAGAACAGCCTGTAAAAGTCTCTGTCCAATCTGGCCTTCTCTCTTCCCCATCCTGCTTCCCTCCCTCGGGCTTCCCACCACCTGCTAAGCACTCACAGCTCTGTATTCTTGCACCTGGGGCTTCTCCTCCTGGAGTGTCCTTCCTTCTGTCCTGGCTCAAAACCCTGCTCAGGCACTGGGTCACTGGAGGGCCTCCCTGCTAGCCCCGGGAGGGGCTAAGCACCCTCCGCTGGGCTCCCAAAGCCCCCTGCACTCCCTCATTAAGAGCATTTAACACACTGTAGCTGTGAGTTTAGGGTTCCTCCATCAGCCTCGTTCTCTGTCCCAAAGAGATCTCCACGGGGTGGGGGTGGGAAGGGCCTGGCTTCATCTCTGACTTGAAATACCCTGTATTATTGGCTTAAGATGCGTCCTATAAGAAGTTCCTTAAATCATGCTTTTGACCCATAAACCTTATCAAGACAGCCCGTAAAAGAAAGGCTTCTGGGTGAGAGAACCCCACACTTCTATGAGAGGGATTTAGAGAAGGAGTGCAGGTGGGGCCGGGCAGGGCCAGGCTTAGCGCCCGGGCTGCGCCGCACCTGTTGCCTCTCCGAGGGGGGTTCTGGGTTCCTGTGTTTCCTGAGACTCACCACCCATTTTTGAAATGACACCTTTTCTTTGCAGTTTCGCCAGCCCAGCGAGACAGGTTCACTTTTTAGGAGCTCCCTCTTTGGAGTCCTAGCTGACATCTTTCCTGGACTCTTACTATGAGATTTTAAAATAGTCCTGTGGCTTCCTGTGGATTATTTGCTTTTAAAGCAGGAGAAATTTCTATTTATTTCTATTTTTTCTTCACAATATTTTCCAACAGTCCCTCTTACTAAAAACGACACATTTCTTGGGTTCTCCCCTATCACTGGGAGGGAAAGTGTCATCACGTGTGTGTGTGTGTGTGTGTGTGTGTGTGTGTGTGTGTGTGTGTGTTGAGGTGGGAGGCTTACCCAAATATTTCCTGTGTAAGATCCAGGTCCCTACTTAGGACCGAGCCCCACATGTGTCCTTTGCCTGCAGAAGCCATAGCCCCTGCTCTAGGAAATGCTCGCGTATCTCCTTGTCAAATGCCTCTTCCGTTCTGTGTTTGGGTGAGGTGATTTCTGCTCTTAGGAAAGACGTCGTGTTGGGCATGCATGCCAGTGTGGGTGGATATAGGGCCCCTGATCCAGGGGCTTCCCGGATCCGCACTGGCACAGCCCTTGCCTGGCAGTGTCTGTGGGAGGAGAAGAGCAGTGAGACATGGACAAGAAGCCGGGTGGCTCGAGGGCCAGCTCTCTGGAAGCAGAAACAGCTCCCCTGTGGCTTGGCGAGGGTGGCCTGGATCCCAGCATTCACAAGTTTCACTGGACGGTGGATGCCTACTCATAACATGAAAACGGAGAAGTTCCCCCTCCAAGACCTCACTTTCCCTGGCTTCTCTCTCCCCATCCTTTCCAACAGGGAACATACACTCTGTTTAAGCACACAAGGGACAACTTCAGGGCACAGTTGGTGGACTGTTGCTCTCAGGCTCAGATACAGCTTGACGGGGCTCACTTAGCTAGCTGAGATCACAACCACCCCCGTCTCCAGGCTCATCATGGCTTTCCAGGGACCACCTGCTTCCCTGCCCCTTTTGTTATCAGTCTCCTTCCTGAGCCATGCCACTCAGCTTTCTGCATAGTCCTTTCTGGTCCTGTGTCCTCTCAAACCTAAGATTAAAGTCATCCTATAAGATAACATTTCTATGTTATCTGGGTTAAAGGATGCTGGGCATTAGAAATAAAGCTTCTATAGACATTGTTGTTTGTGCCCTTTTGGTGAATATTCATACTTTCTGTTGGCTATATGCCTAGAGGTAGAATTGCTGGTTCATAGGGTGCTATTTACCCTAAGTAGTGTCTACCAAATGCTTTTCCAAAGTGGCTGACCCAACTTACCCTCCCACCTGCAGGGTATGGGCGTTCCAGTGGCTCCACACGCTCCCCAACATTTGGTGCAGTCTCTTTAATTTCAGTCTTTCTGCCATTAAGGTCTCATTGTGGTTTTAAATCACATTTCTCTGGTGAATCATGATGTTGGGTATTTCTTTCCTAGGTTTGCCTACCATTTTGGATATCCTTTTAAAAGTTTCTGTTCAAATATTTTACCTATTTTTGACCAAGTTATTTCTTTCCTTATATCTGACTTGTGGAGTTTTAAAAATAAACATTCTGCATAGGACTACTCTGTCAGACATATGTATTGCAAATATCTCCCAGTCTTTGGCTTATCTATTCAGATTCTTAAAGATGTCTTCTGATGAAAAGGTTATTAATTTTTGCAAAGTCCACTTTCTTTTTATTTTTTTTCTTTAGTGGTTGATGCCTTTTATGTCCTGGTTAAGACATACTTGCCCTTCCCAAGGGCATGAAGATATTCTCCTGTGTTCTTGTAGAAGAGTGTTTTACCTTCCTACTTCAGGTCTGTGATCCACCTTGCATCAATTTTTGTGCGAAGTATAAATTAGAAGTAAGGGTTAGTGTTCTCCCAGATAGATATCCAGTTGCTCTAGTACCGTTTATTTCAGGATGGTTTTCTCCCATGGACTATCAAATGGAGTTTTGTTGTAAATCAGAGCAGCTTTATTCATATTAGCCCCAAATGGAAAACAAGCCAGATGTCCATGAATGGATAAGCCATTTGTGGTACATGTATACAATGGAATACTTCACGGCCAATAAGAATAATGAACTGTGGATAGGCACAACAACATGAATGAATCTCAAAAACACATTGAGGAAAGGAAGACAGAGAGACAAGAATACGGATGGTTTGGTTCCATATATGAGACATAATTAATGTATGGTGACGATGTCAGAAAGTGGGTCACCACATTTACAGAAGAGTGGGAGGGTGTTGACCAGGTGGGCTGGGTGGGAGGCATTGTTTATATACTTTGCACAGTCACACTGGCTACAAAGGTCAAGAGAGGACATGAGGCATCAGAGTAATGTTACCTGTTTGTATCTTAGCTGGGAGCAAGACCATATCAGGGCATTAGCTATTTTCTGTGGAGTCCCAGGATGTGTCAAGTCCCAGAGGCCGAAGTCTTTGGCTCTAGCAGCAATCTTGGGAAAGGGACTGTGGAAATGGAAGCTTGGATTAATGCACACTCCCACTTCCAAAAGCTGAAAGAATTACGTCATCATCCTTATCATCTTCGTCATCATGGCTGCTAAGGTTTTGCAGACTTTCTACATGTCAAGCACTGTGTTAAACCTTCTCTAATTAATCCTCCCAACAAGCCTGGGGTGGGGGGTGTTAGCGTTAGCCCATGGTGCATATGAAGAGTTGGGATCCCTGTCTTCTCCGGTCCCTGAGGCCCCATTCATATGAGAGCTACCTCCACGGTGCCGGTGTAGAGGGCCCTCACCCAGAACTTGTTCCACTGTGCTCCTTTCCCATCTTCTCTATCTTTTAGGGTTTCTCTCCTCTGTGTGGCATGGGGCCAATCCCCTCTAGGCTCCTGTTATGGAGCCCAGCCTTGAAGGGTGGTGTGAGGCTGCATTTTGTACAGACCTGTAGAAGGCTTGTGAGCAAGTGTGAAAGATGACTCACCTTCACACCAGCTCACAGTTCCTGTCAACCTCCAAGGCTCAGGTTTCATGTCCTGGATTTTCTCAATCTTTCCCTATCGGGTGGAGACTTTATAGATAGAAGTGACACATTGAGGAGACATGCTAAACCAACTTGAGATTGCTTTTCCATCCTGTGGATCATGAGGCCATGTTTGTACGTGTGTGTGTGCACGCATACATGTACATTCATGGGGTCGGAGCCACGGGGCTTTCAGGACTGGGGCTGCCTTTAACCAGGGGCAAATCTGTACCATGGGATTCAAGGGGGCTAGGAATTTGTTAACTTCTCCACTCATTTGGCCCACTGCCTAACAGCCCCTTCCCCGGGGAGTCATTGCTTTGTGTTGTGATGGACCTCTGTTGTGAAAACTCTAAGAGACACAGTCCCAGGAGGTCTCTAGCTAAGTCCCCTCCAGCCGGGGACTATTATGCCCACTGGGACATTTGTACAGGCGAGGAAGAGCTGGCCTGGACAACCCAGAATCAGGGACTTCTGCCACTCTGCTCCCAGAAACCCTAGACCTGAGGCAATCCTCAGCAGCAACCTGGCTACCCTGCTTTCCCTGGGGAGAGAAAGAGAAGCAGAAAAAGGGGGAGAAAAGAAAAGAATAAGGAGGAGCAAGGAGGAATAAAGAAAAAGGGGAGCTCCCTTTCATAGTCTAAACTGTATGCCTCTCTGGACCCTTCCCTAAGGAAAATGTGGGGATGGGAGGCCAACAGATACCTCATCCCTGGAGGAGTGCTTCTGATTTTAGGGATTGTTTCCAGACAGGGTCGCAGAGGTCTCTGTTTTTAAATATGATCATAGAGGTGGCTTGACATATGTTTAAAGGGTATTGGGGTCAAAAGTTGGGTCTTGTGCAGTCATAAAGATGGGACATTGGTTTATGTATTTATTTGTCATTCCAGGACATCCCTGCTGTGCTAGACCCTGACATATCAGGGGGCAGGACAGTTGCAATTCCTGCCTTTGGGTCCCAGGCAGTTTTAGGGGAGGATTTCCAACAGAGCTAGGTGCAAGTGGGTGATGCTCAGGGGGCAGAGAGTGATGAGCTCGGGGAGAGAGAGCTGTGGTAAGGAGACAGGAGAGAGGATGGTGGTAGACCAGGAGTCCATGGACAGACTACAGCTCACGACCTGTTTTGTAATTAACAGCTCATTCATCTTCATATCGTCTATGGCAGCTCTCAGGCTTACAATGGCAGAGTTAAGTAGCTGTGACGGAGACCATAGAGCCCACAAAAACTGAAATACTTTTTGGCCCTTTACAGAAAAAGTGTGCCAACTCCTGATCTAGACTCCGATCCATTTTCTGGAGCCCCAGAGACCTCAGCACAGTGCCTGGTATGTACTCACTGCTCGATAAATGTTTGCTGTGTGAACAGGTAAGGAAGCACCTGTGTGGGGACAGAGTGGACAAGGGTGGGACATGGCAGAGAGGATCAGGAAGGATTTAGTGAAGGAAAGGAGGAAGGGCGGGGAGAGCAAGAGGCACGCAATCAATGCTTGCTATTCGTGGATTACATTTTTGTGAATTGGCCCACTTGCTAAAATTTATCTGCAATTCAGAACCAACACTGTGGGCAGGGTGTCTCACAGACACCCACCGTCAGTGACGGCTCTGAATCGCCACATGCATGTGTTCCCACTGAGGCTGAACAAGGCGACACTCTGCCTACTTGTTTCTGCTCTCACCCTGTTCGCCAGGGTCCTTCTTGGGGTCTATTTAGCGCCACGTTTTTTACATGTTTGTGCTTTTCGTGGATGATTTCATTGTTGAAAATGGCCCTCAAGCCAAGTTCCAAAGTGCTGGCTAGTACAATGTGTCTCATGGAGAAAATACAGGGTAGGTAAGCTTTGTTCAGCGTTCATGGCCCAACTAAGATGTCTTTAAATGGAAACATGCGTAAGACAAAGTTGTGCATTGATGGGTTGGTGAGAATGTTGTGACCAGAGGCTCTCAGGAACAAACCCCATTCTCTCCTAAGAATGACGGTGGGGTGTTTGCTAATTTGGTGTTCATGGCAAGTTTATAGAACATAACTATTGGAGAAGGACAAGAGTTCCCTACAGATCAAGTAAGTGGCAAGGAATAGACAAAGTCTGTTCGAACTGACCAAGACAAGAGGGACACAGTATGGGATGAAGATGCAAGATGGAGACCGGATTGTGGCAAGGAGCCAGGATTCTTTGGGATGCATCAGGGCCAGCAGTCGTGGGGCCGTGAGGACAGCCATTGGGATGTCAGCACTCTCAGCCAGAGGACACAGCAAGGACCAGGGACCCACACAGAAAAGGACCCAAGCCCACAGAGAGGCAATGAGAGATAAGAAATGGTGACCCAGCTGGGATGTGGGATGGGGCAGGCACACTTGGAAGGGAATTCTTTGACCAGGAGAGCACCCCAAGGTACAGTGGGGAGATGGGCCTTGAGGACGAGAGGCCATCTGTCCATCCCTCCACGGCATGAGAGACAGAGTGGGCAGGACCTTTCAGTGCACACCAGGCTTCCTGAACCAGGCTTGGGCGCTTATGAAGGCGCATGCCTGCAGCGTGTGCCCCGAATTGCCCTTGGAGCAGAGGAGCCCTGCCCTGGGCTCAAGGCCTGCCCCATGGGCCAGCTGGCCGTGGGCAAGGTCAGGGGCAGGGGGGGCACAGCAGAGCAGGGAGAGGGGGGGCGAATACCCGGCCAAGGCTGGAGGTTTCAAGGGGAAAGTCTGCCCCACGAGGGGCAGCACAGAGGAAACCATAAAGGCCTTTCTATTCAGAAACCATCCCTCAAGGAAGACTGGCCATGATTTAGAACGGGATTTAATCCTCACCAGCTATCTGGAAGTCACCAGGCAGAAAACGGCTTCCCTCCCCCACCCCAGGCACATCTTGTTATATGTCAATGTTCTGTTTGCACACAAATAACCTTTTATTGGCATTAAAAAAAAAAAAACAACTATTAAGTCATAGGTTTTCAAACTGGAAAGTACCTCAAGAAGTCCAGTTCCTTACCTTGGAGCAAGTAAAATATTATCATTTCCACGTTACAGATTAAGAGCAGGGTGCAGGGGCCTGAAGCTGGCAGATAATAAGGGGCAGGTGGGGACTCGAATGCAGGCCCCCTCTTTCTAGGGTCCCCTCTAGCCTGGCTCGGCTCTACCTTCTTCTCTCCACCTGGTTTTGGGACTTGACTCCTTCCATCCGACCCCTGATTTTCTCCAGCAAGTCTCTGCGTAAGTGTGCCTAGTGCCAGCTACGCTTTGGTCCTGCTCTTGCTGCCCCTGCTAACTTGGGCCTCCCCGTGCCCCCCTTCCTGGCGCTCTGGTCCCCCGCCCTGCCTCTGCCACTGCCACTCGGTCCAGGGCTGCTCTCCGCAGCCCTTGAGGGAACTGGCAGCTGGGGGCTCAGACACGGGTGGGCTACTGCGCAGAGCGGGGTTCTGTGGCTTCTCGAAAACAAGTGTCGCTCTGTGTGCTGTGCCGCTGAGGCCAGGGCGGGCGGCGGGGGGAGCAAAGGAAAGAAAATCTGTTGTAAAAAGCCTAGGTGAAGGCGGCCAAGACAAATATACCCAGCCAAGGGAACAGGAGGGCTGGAAGATTCCAGAGGCAGAGGCCTCCCTCCACTGCCACGCTCTGTCCAAGGGGCTGGGCGAGGGAAGGAGGGAAGGAAAGTGCCAGGCCTGGGTAATCTTTACCTGCTGCCCCTGAGCCCAAGCAGGAGCTGCTTCCCCGGGGGACAGGTCCTTATTGGGGGTGGGGGGTAGGGGGGAGTTGGTGAGGAGGATTCAACCCAACTCAATCCAACTTGGGTTGGAAGCCCACAGTCCTGCGAGGGGCAGCCGGGGAAGGGGCATGAGGACAATGCCAGGCTTTGTCCCAGGTGAGGGGCAGCCATGGGACCCTGCCCTTCTGCTCCTTCTCTCTCTCCTGCTCGTTCCAGGCCCCTGCCTTACTCACTCCTGTGTCACGTGGCCCTTCTGTCAACACTGGCTGAGCAAGGGGGGCTGAGGGAATGTGTGGGTCCTCCCTTTATTGCTGTTCTGGGAACCAAATCTGGGCCTCATGGAAATGTACGGTCTGAAAGGACAGCCCAGCACGGGACGTTTACCCAGGGCGGACCCCGGGTGAGTCAGGGGCCCGCACGTCCTGGGAGAGATTCACGCCGGCGCGTCGCAGGCGTGAACAGTAGGGCATTTTGCTGCCTTCTCACTGTGAACCGTCTCTCCAGCACGGGGAAATAGAGGAGCAAAGAACTCACTGCTGACAAAGTCGGCACCAGGGTAGGGGAACCCACTGGGCTGAAGCAAGCCTGCGGAGCTGGTTGGGCAAAAGCCCCTGGGGCTGGTCACTAGGCAGAGGCTCTGGGGTCTGCAAACAGTGCCCCCCACCCTTGAGTGCTGGAACCAGGCATGCTTTGGCCTCATGCCAGGGCAGGACCACAGGGCAGTGGGACAGGAGCCGCCACGGGCAGTCTCACTGTATGCCTGAGGCCGCCTGGCTAAGACTGTAGGGTCTTTTCCGAATTTTTGGAGGACTGGCCTCTGGAGAGAATGATGCTGATCTCAATGGCCCCCAGAAGGAACTGGGGTAATGGAGAAAGAGTTACATTCAAAATAAGGAAGAACTTGTTAGTAACCGTGAAATCTGAGGACAGATGATGCGTTTTAGAAGGTCATGAGTTGTCTCCTATTAAGTGCTCTTGAGCTAAAGCTAGGGCAATCACTTTGGAGGGACGTCTGGAGGGGAGTAGCCGACTGGATAGCTGGCTGAGACAGATACGCTTGAAGCGCCTGTCCTTAAAGTCTTCGAGTCCTAGAAATTGTGTCTGTGACCTGCACCCTGGCGAGGGTCTTCATAACACCAAGCTTCAGTTTCCTCATCTGAAAACCTGAACTTGTCTACGCTGCACATGGTGGGGACCAAATGAGCTTTGAGTACACTCAAGGGTGTACTGACACAGAAGGTGTCACGAACATGGGTTCTCAGTACATACGTGTGGCTGAAATTAGCAAGGTCAGAAGTTGATGACACCAATGGCAAGACCCCAATGTCTATGGAAGGTCCACAAGCTCCAGTGTCAAGCCTTGCCTCACTCAACGTCCTCCTCCCTCTGGCTTTTACCTTTTCCTAAAAGACCGATCTCAAAGATGATCTCTTCCAAGCTCTTTATAACCTACCTGCTCTATTTGGGCTAGACCAGCTTCAGCCCCTTCTTGCCTGAGCTAGGGTTCCCTAAGGCTTTTCTGTAGTGGTCTGTTTTCTTGCTGCTCTTTCCCACCAGGCTGAGCTCCCGGAGGGCAGGGGGGTGCTTCCTGCGTCATGGAGGTGGGAGAGTTTAGTGGTAAAGAATGTGTGCTTCGGAATCGTGCACACTTGGGTCCCAGTCCCCGCCTGCTCTCCATTAACGGCAGGAACTTGGCCTCCTAGAGTCTCAGTTTGCTCATCTGTGCAATGGGGATAATAAAGTAAGGATAATCCCACTTTAGTTGTTGTGGGGATCAGAGCAAGAACACAAAAGGGGTGCTTCGCACGGGGCCAGGTGCACAGTGCATGTCCCATGGATGGAGCACGGTGACTGTGATTGTGGAGGCAATGCCTAATACACTGTGACTGAATGGATGGAGACAGACGTCTGTCTGTCCCCTGCCTGGCAGGGCTGGACTCGTCACAACCTTCTGCGGGGGCCCCTTGTACAATCTCCGTGCAGCAGAAAGGGCACTGTGTTAGGAGTCAAGGAACAAGGTGAGCCCCTGAAGGACAGGGAACTCAGGGACCAAGGAGTCCAGGCTTCCCTCCCCTGCCCTCTGCCCCCCACAGCTGCTCTGGAACCCTTCAGAGGCCCTGGAGGGCAGTCCTCACTAGGGAGCCTTGCAAGGTCCCTGCTGCCACAGCCAGGGCTCTATCTGCTCTTACGCAAGCCTCACTCCCAGGCTGACTGTTGCTTCTGGAGTTTAAGTGGCAGAAGGAGCCTGAGCATTGGAGCCACTCATTGTTGGGCTGTGGCTGCGCAGGCAGACACACAACAAAGCAGCCCATTGAAGGCCGGAACGACCCAGTCCCATAAACAGCCTGCAGAAGGGACACCTCATGCCCCATTTACAGAAATGCCCCGGAGGCTCTATTTAAAGATCCACCCACTGAAATAAGCACAGGTAGGTCTATTTCTGATTGTCCCCATGGCCCTCTGAGATACTCTCTGAAGAGTGACTCCACTTCCCTGTTGACCCAGAATAACCCCCCACGCCCACCCATCCCCAGACATTTTAGTCTCTCTGGGTCTTCTCATTAAAACAAACAAACAGCCTAGTCTATTAGGGCTTTTGTTGTTTTTATTTCTTTCTGAAATATGGTGCAGCCCGGTCTCTCTGAGAGGTCTGAGTCTGGGCCAAATATGGATGTTAAAAATTTAATTGTTTTGATGTCACCAAGTAGCAGAGACCGGGATTTGGGGGGGGGGGAAGGTGCAGGGCAGGTGCAGGGTGTGAAATGCAGGCCACCTGTGAACTTAGAGCACATGATACTTGCTCTCTGCCTGGAAGAAAGAACTTTTGAAAGCACAGAAGAGAGCAGAATGACCCTGGGGCTCCAGGTGCCCGCCTTCCACCCGGCCACTCAGGGGGAAGGCACTGGTGATGACAGGGGTAGAGCCAGGGGTCAGGCTCTGAGCCCGGCTGTGTGAGTGACGTACCCATCCCAGGCAGCGCGATAGTGAGGGATGAGGGGAGCTCTGCGGTCAGGCAGAGAGGCTGTACCAGGCCACCTTCTTAGCTGTCTGTGCCTCAGTTTCCCTACCTGTATGAGAGGAGAACAGAAGACCCAACTCAGAGGGTTGTGGCAGGGCCGAAATGAGGGGATGTTTGCAAAGAAGTCAGAACAGTGCCTGGGTCTTGGCAAACAATCAATTATTACTATTCCCACATTAGAGAGGAGGAACCAAGGCTTGCAGAGGTCGTGCGACTTGCCCAAGGTCACACAGCCAGTCCATGGGGGAGACAGAATCCAAGCCCAGATCAGCTTGTCCCACCCTGCACGGCCACACAGAGGAAGGGGATTCCAGCTGGCTCCTGAGTGGAAGGAGCTGACGGACGGGTACCATGCCCCTGTTTCCCATGCCCCCAACTTTGGCGGGCCCCGCAAAATCAGGGAAGTCCTAGGGTTCTGGATCTTGGTAACACTGACACATAGCCAAATGCTTCCTGTTGCTTATATCCGATGCTTACACAGCTTTCACAGTGTGCTGGCGCTGTGCCAAGCACTTTATGTGTATTAACTCAGTTCTTGTAATAATCCCCTAGGAAGTAGCTACTATGATTATCATCCTCATTTTACAGATGAGGAAACCAAGGCCCAGAGAGATTAAATGACTTACCCCATCATACAGCTAGCACATGCTAGGATTTCAACCCAGGTCACGCTCCAGAATCCATGCTCTTAACCATCATCAAGTTTTATATGCAAAAGCACTTAAGACTGCAACTTGCCCCCTGCCTTGCCCTCAGTGCCCCATCCCCTGTATCTTTTGCCACTTCTTTTTCTCTATGGCCTTGTCCCCCTGTAACTTAACCATATACCTTGCTTATTGATTGTATCTATTGTCTATTGTCTCTGCTCTATCCTTAGTGAATGTAAGCACTCTAGGTGAGTAAGTACTCTAGGTGAGTAAGTACTCAATAAATACTGAGCTCATAAATGAAAGAATGAGTCACTAGATGAAAAAGCGAAGGGCTCCTAGGAGTTGTGCTGTATTAAGTATGTTAAGTACTGTGATTTGTTCAAATACTCACTTGGTTGAGTGGTGAGCCAGGACTCAAACCCAGGTCTCCAAAATGCTCTTCTTCTTCTTCTTCTTCTTTTTTTAAATGTTTTTTTATTATATTATGTTAGTCACCATACAGTACATCCCTGGTTTCCGATGTAAAGCTCGATGCGTCATTACTTGCGTGTAACACCCAGTGCACCATGCAACACGTGCCCTCCTCACTACCCATCACCAGTCTATCCCATTCCCCCACCCCCCTCCCCTCTGAGGCCCTCATTTTGTTCTTCTTTTTTTTTTTTTTAAGATTTTATTTATTTTTTTGACAGACATAGAGACAGCCAGCGAGAGAGGGAACACAAGCAGGGGGAGTGGGAGAGGAAGAAGCAGGCTCATAGCAGAGGAGCCTGATGTGGGGCTCGATCCCATAATGCCGGGATCACGCCCTGAGCCGAAGGCAGACGCTTAACGACTGCGCCACCCAGGTGCCCCTCAGTTTGTTCTTCTTAACCATGGGTTTTCTCTTAGGAAATGATGTATTTAGCCATTATGTTACTGTGTATATGTATGTGTATAAATAAACATACATACATACATACACACATATATGTATGTATGTATTTTTAAATGACAAAACTCTGAAAGAAGTCTGGGTGGGGCTCATTGTCAGCTTGGCAAACCGCTAACGCCAAACTTTCCAGTTGCTACCCTGAGAAACCAAAAAGGAGAAGCAAATGTTTCGTAAGCAGGGCTGCTGGGTGAAAAAGACTTTGAATGTTTTGATGGACCTAAAAGAAGGTGCCCCCCTATGTGAATCAATATGAAAGTCACACTAACACAATGGAAGTGGAAGGGAGTCCAGCAAAATTCTGATTTTTACTGTGATGGGGACTTTGATGCTTCTCTTAGAAATTTCAGAACTCCAACTTTTTCAGAAAAAATCTTCGGTGTGTGTGCCCCTGCTGTGCTGCTGTGCCAGGGGGCTGAGCCGCATGGGGACGACGCCGTCCCTGCCTCGGGGAACTCAGTCCGGGGGGGTACCGGAACTCCGCACCCAGCGCACTGTGGGGCACGGTGTGCAGACGCTTAAGGATGGGGTGTTTTGTGGGCACAGGGTTTGGGAGCTCCCATGAAGCTTCAGGGAAGTCACCAGAAGAGGGAGGGGACAACTGGACCAGATTCCTCAAGGTTCGGGGTTTGTACGTTTGGATCACATCCTTGGGGGTCTGGTAGGACCACCTGGACTGGGATGATGGGATGATGCTGCCTATCATGACACAGTCTCTGTGGTCACAGAGCCCAGTCCCTGAGGGGAAACCAGAGTCCCCTCCAAGCAGCATTCCCTGCACTCCACCTGCCTCCGCCCTTGAGGCCGCTGTCCTTCCATTATGCCCATGCTTGACTGTAAAGCCCTGGGGGCAGGGCTCTTTGCTCACCCCTTCCTGAAGTGCCCAGCCTCGCTCCACTGCTGGGCCCCACATGTTGCCTGCTGCTGCAGATGCCCCAGAGCTCTCCTTACTCAGCTCTCCAAGCATCGGTCAGTTTCCTAACAGCTACACTTACTGAGCACTGGATATGCTCCCAGAGCCCATATTATTGGATTTGCTGCTTTATCTCAACCCTTACACCCGCTGCCCACCCCGCTCTCCCCACCCTGCCCTGCCTTGCATGGAGTCCCCGCTGCTATTTCCATTTCACAGATGAAGTAGCAGAGGCAGAGAGAGAAGTCCGCTACTGCCGGCATCACACAGACTGTAGGGGCGGCGCGGACCCTGGCCGCAGGTGGTTGGCTCTGGGTCATCAGGCTTTCTCTACTGCCTCCCACCTGTGCAGGGGAGTGGCCCGAGGGCCTGGGGATGGACTTGGGAGGGACAGACAGGAGGACATCCTGCACATAACTCTACCTCCTCAACTTAGGCTCACTCTGCAGCCAGAATGTGAGCATATTCCCATGAAGCCTTTCTGCTCCCCTCCTTGGGTGGGGGTCCAGGCGGACCCCCTGACACTGATCTCGTGGGACCTGAGAGCTGATATTCCTTAGGCTTGCCTTCCTCTCCAGACCTTTCTGGATCCATCTTCTACCCCTGCCAGGGCCCCGCTGGCTTCCCAAGGTGCTCTCCCCACAGGAATGTATTAAAGATGTCTGTCCTTCCCATGTGGGGCTTCGTGGAGACGTGGCGTTAAGACCGAGATGAGAATTTTAATGATGAATTTTTTGGTGCAAATGAAATTTTAGTAGGGCCTTGCGTCAACCACCCCAGAGCTGACTTAAGCCTTCTAACTAGAGCTCCTTCCTCCAGGGCTCTTGACGCTTCTGAGCTGGTCTGCCCCGTCCTCTCCCCAGCTCTCCTCCTGGAGCAGCGTAACCTCCAACGGCAGCCCAGCCGCAGGCAGCCCAGCCGCAGGCAGCCCAGCCGCAGGACGTGGGCTCGGCACCCGCTCCCTGCCAGGCCCCAGGGGAGCTGCCTGTTGGAGCACATTTCACCTTGGGATCAGCTCCTGCTGCCTAAGATATACCAGGCGTCCAGGGACCACAGGACAGAGCTTAAGCCCTTCCTTCTTCAGAACTGGGAGATTTCTTGCAACCTCAGGGAAGGATTTCATATTTTGTCTCCTGCTTTTCTTTAATAGCAAACGGATGGAAAATGCAGAAAACCCTGTGCTCAGCAAAACCTCCCTCTGTAGGAAATAGCTGGAAACCGCGGTCCAAGATGAACACCAGGCCAGCTTAGGTGTTTCTTGGAGCCTCTGGCTTTATTACATAATGCCTGATGGCCCAGCCCAGGCAGGCTGGCAGCCCTGGAGCTTGGGGTGGGGGGGCTTTACTCTGTAAGCCCCCTGCCCTGGGCTGGTCAGGCCCCTGGGAAGGCACAGGCTTTCTCTGTGACTAACAATTGGTCTGTTTAATACTGACTCCTCCCCCTGCCCCTTCTCCCCTACCCTCGGGCTCCTTTTTCATGGAAAAACAACAGTTTCCATGATGAGCTCAGTGTAGAGGCAGGAACTGAACCTGTCTGGACCTTCGTCTCCCCATTGGAGGGGTGAGGATTAAGTGACCTGTGGTTTTTGCTTGGAGCCAACATTCCATGATTCTATGGCTTTTCTCGTGGAGGAAAGCTTCTCCCTGTTCTTGAGTCTGCAGACCGTGACTGAGAGGGAAGTTTTCCAGGCAGAGCCATCAAGCCCCCTCCTGGCTGGCTGTGACTAACCCTGTCCTCTTCCCCACCTAGCAACAATGCACACAGACACACAGGGTAGCCAGCAAGCGTGCCTCACGTGGCTTGCTTGCTTTCATTCATCCACACATCCAGCCCCTCATTCATTTGTTCCATGACCGCTCAATGAGCTCCCACTGGGTCCTGTAGACGCAAAGATGATGGGATCGCCTCCCTGCCCTTGAACTCACAGACTGCTAGGCGAGGGGCGGCATGTAGGTAAGGATGATGCTGAGTGAAAGGTCTAGGGTAGTGGTCTGGCAGGGAGTGGTGACAATGAGAAGTGCCCACAGCCTCCTGGACGTATCTCCACCTTCAATTAATGCTTGCTCACAAGGACCCAGAGTGTAGACTGCCTATGAGGTGCCCTCAACATTATGGAGATGATGTCTCTAAGCCTGTGCCCAGGACAGTTGGCCGAGGTCAGGAAGGGCATGCATATGGGGGAGCTGGAACCAAACCCAGGACCCATGAATGTCATTAAGCTGGTGATTCTTATCTTGACCATAGCATACAAAATTAAGGCTCAAGACTCTAAGATAAGACAGGGGGAGAAAAGTGCCCAGGCCTCATTGTAGAAATCTAGAGCCAGTGTCGCCATCTGCTTCAACCTCCTCTTGCCAGTAAGGCAACTGAGGCATGGATTGGTCAAGTCACCTGTTCAGTGTTCCCCAGCCAGGAAGAGGCTGAGCTAGGAGAGTGGCCAGGTCGGCCGACTCCAGGCTGGTCTCTGGCAGGGTCTGGTTCAGGCACACTGCTGTAACTGGTTACATCCCCCCTCCCCCCACTTCCTAGAACTTTCCCCGGGAGATCCTGAATCAGACTGCCTGGCCGCAGCAAATGCTGCTGTGCTAGCAGACAGGGGTGAGCTCATCCCCTGAGGTGGCGTGGCAGGACCGTGGTGGCAGCCGGGCTTCTGCTCCCGTCTGAAATCATGGATTAAAATAGCTTGCCTGTGGTCTATTGATACTCAATACTCTATCATCAGATTGAGGAAGTCAATTAAAAGCGTCTCGTTTTTCCCCGCCAGGGGCCTGGGAACTGCACAGAAGCCAGAGACCAGTGACCCACAGGAACGGGGCCATACATTCCCCTTGACAACTCCACCAAAGCCAGAGGCTACAGGCTGCATCCTGCCATTCTATAGGTTGTGTCAGGCATCTCCCAGGGACTGGCAACAAGAACGCAGCTCTCTAGTCTGGAGAATGGGCTCGGGCTCAGGCTCAGTTTGCAGGAACATCTGGTCCTCCTGGAAAATGCACAGGAAACAGCTCAGGATGGGAAGGCCCTGGGATTGCCCTGAAACTTCCTGTGGGCAATGGGGCAGAGGCCAGGAGACCAGGCTGGTATGCGTTGGGAGCAACTGTGGCTGGTTCCAAATGGGACCTCAGGGACACTGGTTAATGTTCAGACCAGGCAGAGGTAGGAGTGCCCAGGGGAATGCCAACCCCTCTCCTGCCCCTTGGGAAATGTAGAGAGGTGGACCTCCTTTCCTCTCCAACTCAGCGCTGACCCTGGCCGGCCAACAGGGCTCCTCAAGCCCCACTCCCATTGAAGTCCAGCTGGGCCCCTTCCTCGAGACAGCCCAGTCCCTTGTGGGCTTTCCGTCTAAGGTAGCTTCACCTTAAGACTCAGCCCTTTCCCTTTCTAAGGCCCCTGGGCCTGTAGCTTTCCTCAGCTGGCTGGTGACAGCTGTGATAGCACAGGGAGAAGATGCTGGCGCAGCCTTTTTTCGTACTTGAGATTCCAACGTCAGCATCACCTGGAGAGATTGTTAAAACCGAGGGCTGGGCCCTACCTCCAGAGTTGCTGATTCAGTAGATCTGGAGTGGGTCCTAAGAACATGCATTTTGAACAAGTTCCCAAGTAATGCTAACGCTGCTGGTCCAGGGTCTACACTGTTGTGCTAGGCAGTGACTGGATGAGAAGGGGAGCAGCGTTAGCTGACATAGCCAAGGAAGGCCCGCCTGACGAGGTGGCATGGGAGCTGGGACCTGAATGACAAGGAAGAGCCAGTCGTGCAAAGGTCTAGGGGTTTCTAAACTCTTCTGTGCTACAGGAACTGGGCAGTTTAGCGAAGCCTATGGGACCTTCCCAAAGTGATGTTTTTAAGTTCATAACATCATACACATAGAGTTACACAGGAAAATGATGAACTTGAACTCCAGCTCAATCCATAGATGCCCCTGGTTGAGAGCCCCTAGGGAAGGAGTGTTTGGGGAAGAGGGAACACTCAGTGCGAAGTCCCTAGGGTGGAAATGAATTTGGCAGGTTGGGGGACAAGACAGGCTAGGGGTCTGAGCTCAGACGGCGAGGGGAGTGAAAGCAGGGGCCCCTCCCCGTGTGGCTGGCTTTCGTCTGTGCTCCCAGTGTGCTGGAAGCCTCTGGGGCTTTTAAAACGGGGGGGGGGGCTCTCTACTCTGCAAGATCACTTTGTGGGTTTTTTTTTTTAATGATTTTTTATTATGTTAGTCACCATACAGTACATCCCCAGGTTTCGATTTAAAGTTCGAGGATTCATTAGTTGCCTATAACACCCAGTGCACCATGCAAGATCACTTTGGCTGGGGGATGGAGAATGGGATGCTAGGAGAAGCAGAGGGAAGGCAGAGGACCTTTGAGGGTCTGTGAACCCAGGCCGAATCTGACTCGGAGCTTGAGCACACAGGAGGAGGAGGGAGATTAGGGAGGCAGAGAGCGCATTGCCTGTGCGCTGGACACGCCGCGGAGGCAAGGCAGGACACGGATTTGGAGTCAGAGCCGAGGGCTGACTCTGTTCCTAATTCACCGTGTGACCTTGGGCCAACTGCTTCCCTTCCCTGGTGCTCGGGCTCGGTGGGTAGAGGGAGGGAGGGAGGGGTGGACTGACTCTGAGAGTCGGAGAGTCTGTAAGAGTTCGGTGCGGGACTGGCGACCCCTCTGACTGAGAAGTGCTGTTTGTCGGGGGAGGGTGAGGCCCCAGGCGGCGGGCGCCCCTGTGGCTGCCCAGCCGGGCCTGCGGACTGCTCTGAGGGCGGAGGGGGCGGTGGCGGCGGCGGCGGCGGGGAAGGCGGCGGCCTGGCCGGCCAGGTGGCGAGGCGAAGAGGCGGCGAGGCGGCGAGGCGGCGAGGCGGCGAGGCG
>NW_024425230.1:19995703-19996335 GCF_017311325.1 Ursus maritimus | reverse complement strand
GAGGCGGCGAGGCGGCGAGGCGGCGAGGCGGCGAGGCGCCTCCGCTCGGCTGCCAGCGGCGACCGCCCAGGGCGGTGGGAACCGGGGGGAGGCTCCCGCGGGCGCGCGGGGGCGGGGCTAGCGTCAGCCACCCCCTCCGCCCTCCCCTCCTCCTCCCCCATTCCCCCTTCCCCCTTCTTCTCCTCCTTTTCCCCTCTCCTCCCCCTCCTTCCACTTTCCCCTCCCCATCCTCTCTCCTCATTCTCTCTCCTCCCTATCCTCTCTCCTCCACCTCCTTCCTCCTTCCCTCTCCTTCCCCCCTCCTTCGTCTTTCTCCCCATCCTCTCCCCTCCCCCGCCTCCCATTCCTCTCCCCCTTCCTTCCCTACCTCCTTCTCCTTCCCTTCCTCCCACTCCCTCTTTCTTCCTCCTGGTCCTCCTCCCCCGAAGACTGGCTGGAAAAAAAGGGCACAGCACTGGGGCAGACAGCAGGGCAGATCAGTGTTCAGGAGGAAAACCTGCACCTCTCAGTGTCCCCGTTCCCACCCACCCCGGTCCTTGCTCCTGGAGTCCAGGGCTAGATTCCTGGAGGAGAGGCCTCTCCCCACCCACCGAGCACCTGTTGGCCTCCTGTAGAGAAATGTTACCCCCTCG
>NW_024425230.1:19970172-19995693 GCF_017311325.1 Ursus maritimus | reverse complement strand
TTCGTTGCCACAACCCCTCATTCCCTCCCTCAGATCCTTGAATCACAATCTGGAGATTGCTTCTGGGAGGCTCCATCATTTATTCAAGTGAAAAACTGCTCCTTGCTGGCTCCTAGCTAGGCCCTAACAGGAGTTAAAATCCAGTCCCTGCCATGTTAAAGCAGCACTCTGGTGGTGGAGACAGAAATGTATAGTAGTATGAATTCAGTACCCATCATTTGCCAGGTCTTTGAAGGTAAGTAGTATCATCTCCATTTACGTAGGAGGAGACAGATACCATACACGGGGGACAAAGATAACTGATGAATTTACATTAACAATATATAAAGCCCTAAAGAGGTAAATCTCTTAGGATATACAGATTGCTTACAAGACCCACCAGCGTGGCTACAATTTAAAAAACTGATGGGGCGCCTGGGTGCCTTAGTCGTTAAGCATCTGCCTTGGGCTCAGGGCGTGATCCTAGAGTCCTGGGATCCAGCCCCACATCAGGCTCCTCCACTGGAAGCCTGCTTCTTCCTCTCCCACTCCCCCTGCTGTGTTCCCTCTCTCTCTGGCTGTCTTTCTCTCTGTCAAATAATAAATAAATAAGTAAATAAATAAATAAATAAAACTGAAAATATCAAGTATTGGCAGGGCCAAGGAGCAACTGGAATTTTCATACACTCCTGGTACAACACGGTACAAACACTTTAGAAAAGTGTTTGGCAGTGCCCAGTAAAGCTAAGCCTACAAAATCCCCATGATGTAACAGCTCCACTCCCAACAGGACTGAGTGTTTCTATCCACCAAAAGACACATTCAGTAAGGTTCATAGTCATAGAAGCCTTATTCATATATACTAGCCCCAAATTGGAAACAGCCCAAATGTCCATCAACAAGGAAATAAATTATGGTATAGGCATGTGGTAGAATATTATGCAGCAGTGAAAAAGCATATCCTAGTGCTGCAGACACAACATAAATGGATGTCACAGATAATATTGAGTGGAAAGAGCCCCAGACACAAAGGGGAACATACTGTATGACTCCATCCATATGAGGTTTTAGGACAGGAAAACTGACCTAAAGTGACAGAGATCAGAGTAGCGGTCCCTTTAAGAGGTTCTTGACTGTGGGGACTCAGAGAGCCTTTGTGGAGGTTGGAAATGCTCTAATCCTGATCTAAGCAGTGGTCGCACTCGTGTAAGCCTGGTCTTACAGATCTGGGCACTTCACGAGACATAAGTTATATCTCCATTCAAATAAAACAAAGAGCTCCTGCCAATCAAAAGGAAAAGCTGGGAAATGCAAATGTTTTCTGAGCAAAGAATATAAATTGGTAATTCACAGCAAGAGAAGCCAGAGCTAACAAGTATTTGAAAAGATGCTCAATGTCATTAGTCATTAGATAAACATATACGGAAGCAACCCTATCACTCGACAACCGTGAGAATGACAGAGATGAGCAAAGTGGACAGTACCACGTGCTGGCCAGGGTAGGAGGAGGCACAGGGCTGGCGCACCGCTGGAGGGCATGTGGTGAGCTGGCTCAGGCCATACGATAGCAGTCAAGCCAGCAGCCCTTGGTGATATCATGTAAGTGCTCAGCTCGGGACCCAGAGATCCAGCTCTCGGTGCTTGTGCAGGTTGGCAATGGGGCCAGAAGGATTACGTGTTCACTGGGGCATTACTTGTAAGAATGCTGCCTTGGACTTCACCTTGGTGGTTCATCAGAGGGAGGACTAAGTCAGGTGGTGGGACATACTATGGGGTGTTGCACTTCTAATTGCAGAATGTGCATACGTGGACCTCAAAAAATAGAAGCAACTGAAACAAGTGAGAAACAGAACTGGATTTCCAGCAGGGTACTGTGAACACCCCCGCACGCACACACACAATAGCTCTGTGTGTTTTATGAGAATGTGTGCATATTTAAGAGCATATGGTAAACATCAGAGTGGATGCTTAAGGGAGATTGAAAGTAAATATTGGGAAAGAAAGAGAATTATAAAATAAGATACGACCCAGCCATTCTACTTCGAGAGAGAAATGAAAGCTACACCAAGATTTCTATAGGCATGATCATAGAAGCTTTACTTGTCATAGCTCCAAACCGGAAACAACCCAGATGTCCATCAACAGATAAACGGATGGACAGATTATACCCTAACCATACAATGGAATACTACTCAACAGTTAAAAGGGGGGGGGGAATACACCAGTACACACAATAAGAATGACTCCAAAAATAATTATGCTCAATGACAGAATCCAGACTGTGTGATTCCATTTACATAAACTCCTAGAAAATGCAAATTAGTCTAGAGTGACAGAAAGCAGATCAGTGGTTGCCTCCAGAGTGGGGGGTAGGGAGAGGGGAGAGGTGGGCGGGAGGGATTACCAAAAGTTCCAGGAAACTTTTGGGGATGAGACAGATTTGTGCCTTACCTTGATTACGGCACTGGTTTCTCAGGGGTATACACATGCCGAAACTCATCAAATTGCACACTTTAAAAATGTGCAGTGTGTTTAATGTCAGTTGAAGCTGCAAAAAAGAAATAAAATAAGAAGAGGGCTTTGCATTAACTGATGATGATAATATACCTGGAACTGAAGAATGTGATTAACCCAACTTGTTGCCCTTGAAGTTAAAGCTAACAAAACCCAAAAACGAATAAAGCAAAAAAAAAAGAAAGAAAGAAAGAAAGCTTAGATGGTTAAATAGCAGGCTGAGTCCTGGCAGCTGGGATGCTGAGCCCTACACTGTCACAATGACACTGTGTGGCTCAGGGCTTATGCTAGTTCAAGGTGCTCTGCTAGCACCTGGATTTGGTGGGGCATTCACCCAAGCTCTAGGGTCATCTCTAGGAAGGGCACAAGGCACTCAAAGATGAGGGACAAGGCCCTGCCCTCTAGGCCCTCCCACCCAGCTGGGGAGACATACTTGGACAGATAGTCAGAAAGCTAGGTGACGTCAGGGAAGGCTTCCTGTAAGAGGTGATGCTTGACTTCAGAGGTGTTTGGGCCTGAGTAAACCCTTGCTGAGTATTATCTGTATTCTTATGGCTCCCCATGATCTTAGAGAAGGGAAAGGGAAAGGAAAGCAGAAAGGAAGAGGGGTTTCCAGGAAGAGGGACCTGGTGGGTGGGTGTGTGGGAAAGGTGGAGTTCAGCATGTTGATTTGGTTTGGCTATGACCAGGGAATAGGTCAAATTATAAGGGAAGTCTTTTTTGGGCTGGTTGACATCCTCTTGAAAGTAAGCACCCAAAAGACATGGGGGCATGGTACAGTTCTGGGCTGGGTGTAATGAAAGCTCCCCCCAAGTATATATTTGGCCTGGAGCTTTGCATGTGTGACCAGAATCTCAACCATAACCTGAAGTGAATGCCCCACCTTCAGTCTTGAGGTGTCTAATCTGCGGATGCTTTCATCCCTCCAGAGTGTCCTCACTGGGTCTCTGCCTGCCTGACACACAGTACGAAGTCAATAAATGTTGGGTTCCTTTCTTGCCTCTTTCCTTTCCAGACACTTACAGCCTAGGCTCAAGACCTACCCATAGGCCCCTGTCCATACCAGGCCATGACCAGGGCAGGTGGGCCCTGAGCCCCAGGAAGAGTCAGGCAAAGGCTGCAGGGAGGAGCAGCCCCTCAGCCACGTGGAGGGAGGGGGCTGTCCTTGATTCTCTGCCATGAAAAAGCCCCATTGTGGGGTCTTTGAGGGAGAATATATTTATTTTGTTTCCTGAGCTGTGTGAACAGTGCTCTGTATGGCTGGGGAGGGATTACGTCCCCCTCCTGGGTGATGTGATGTAAAAAGGCCCCATTCAGTCAGGGCTGGCTGCCCACCGGCAGCCCTAGACCCCTGAGCTGTCCCTGGGGGCAGCCTGGTTTCCCTCTTTCTCCCTGAGGTAGGGGCTTCGGGCTGCGGGTAGGGGATGGGACTGGGAGGCAGCCTTCTTAGGCCCAGTCCTGAGCCCCCACCCCCTTCACCTTCAGGTGGGATCTCTCATGCCGTGCCCCTCATTGGTAGGGCCCACCAAGGAGATGGGGCTGGGACGCAGGATTACTGTTTGGTCCCTGTCTCACATCCTGGAAGGACTTCACATTTCTACTTGACATGTTGCTGTGGAGGAAGGTTTCACTCACGGTCACAGAGATTTGCTGAAGGAGGCCTTCACCATACAACTCCAAATCCATGCTCTGAATTTATGTTTATATAATTTCTGTGATTATTTTGTGAATAACACAGCTATGTTGCATTATGTTTGGTGTGTGTGAGTGTGAGTGTGTGTGGGGGGGTATTAATTTGTTCACAGAAAATGTTTTCAACACATCTTGATTTCTGTAACCCTGTTCTGGCATTTCTCTATTTTTTAGTACACTGGGAGCCTCAGTCCCTGGAAACGGACCTGGATTCTCTGGAGCCGAGGGCCCTTGGCAAAGGGATCCTGTATCTTGAGCGTGTCTGGACATGAGAGGTGAGGTGAGTGGGCAGGGTGCCTAAGTCCCCAGCGGTGGTGGGAGCAGTGGGTGGTAGGGCTGCCTCCCGGCCAGGAATCCTGCCAGTAGGCAGAGAGGCCAGGAAGAGGGTCCTTCCTCGAAATTGGCTGGTTCCCCAGGTGATCAGGCCGTGGGTAGGGAACATGAAGTTCAAGTCCTTGCTGGGCTGTCCCTGGCCTCTCCCGTTCTGCAGGCTCCCAGGTCAAGCATGCGCACTTGTGTGACCCCAAGTTTGAGGGGCAGAACCCAGAACCCCCAGCTGCCATGGGGTCTTATGTCAGCAAGAAGGTAGCTCACTGTCTCCTTCTGCCCAGTGGACTGGCCCTCTGCCTCTAGTTCCGGCTCTGTCTCTGCCTCACTGAGTGACCTTGGGAATTCACCGAGCTTTGGTTTTCCCATCTGCACAGCGGGGGATTGCATGGGTTTGTCTCGGAGGGCCATCGCAGCTCCGATTTTCTGTAAGCCTGGGAAGCCGGATGCAGATATAAATGGGATCAGATGGCAAATCGCTACATGGGCACCTGGAAGGTCACATTGGGATGCTGGCAGCTCCGGGTGCCCCAGCACAGCCTGAAAGGGGTTTTCTCCTGGCCATTTGCATCCATGCTCCTGGGAAGGTTCAGGATGTGTGGCTAATATACAGCCCTCCTCATCTCTTCTTCTCTTTGAAAAGAGCCATACAGGAGGGCGTGATGCCAGCATTTGGGGCACAGGTGGGTAGTGTAGAGAGGAGGCTAAGGAGGGAAGGCATTAGGAGTGAGCTGCACAGAAGGGGTTCTGCTCAGCCCTGGGAAGCCCTGAGCACCCAGGTGCCTCTTCTAAAATAGGGTCTGATTTCAGGTTATGGCCCAGTGTCAGGAGAGAGAGGCCTCACTCCCAGAGGAGCAAGATGGTTATTTGCTGTCCAGCAAGGACTTCTGGTGGGAAGGCATCTCCATGTGTAGGGAAGCCTGGCACACGCTCTTGGCCTTGGTCTTGTACTCAAGGCTAAAAGGAAGGTGAGGGGCTGAGGGTTCTGTGAGAGGCAAGAGTCACCCAGGTTGGGCGTGGCTTGAACGCCCGGTGAATGGATATGCCGGCAGCCTTAGCTGAGATGTGACATCACCCGGGGCTGGGGGAACAGGGCTCTGGCTTCCCTGGAGCATGACCTAGTCATCCCAGAGTGAGCTGGAGTGTTCTTGAAGGATGCAGGATGGATTCATGGATAGATGGATGGATCAAATCAAACCAGTCTAAGAGAGGCATCCCTAAGGATCTTCTGTAGATGACCAACTTCTGCAACAAGAGAGGAAAGTGAAATATTATCTCTATGTTTTGAGCCAGATGGACTAAGAGAATGGACGCTGGTCAGGATTGTGGAAATAGTCCACAAGGGGGCGGTGGAGAGAGAGGTACCCTGGGAACCAAGAGAGGAGGACGTTTTAGAAAAACCAATAACATCCAATCTCGTGGAGCTCAAAGAGCAGGAAAGCAGCCGGATGTTCTCTTTGGTGGATCCTGGGAGAGCATTTAGCCCATTTTCGTTGGCAAAGGCTAAGGTGGGATTGTCTGTGCTCCTGGAAGACATTATTTCTGTATGGCCAGTACATTCGCCAATTACAGACATACTGCCTGCAGTGTCCAAGTAGGGTTCCAGCGGGACAGAGTTCCCCAAAATGGAGCATATGCTCTATTGCCTACCATCTTGTAATTTATGAGTGATGTCATGGTGCGTTGGGAAAAGCCTAGCGCCTGAGGTCAGAAGATCTGTTTTCTGATCCTGCCTCTGATGCCAACCACATGGATTTCCTTGGCCAGATCATGCAACTCCATGCACCAACGAAGTTACTTACCACCCCTTATCTGCTATTGCTGTTCACATTGGACAAATACATTACCTTGCATAGGGTGACTGCTCAGTAAATGTATTCGTTGAGGGGATGGATGGATGGATGGCTAGGTGGATGAACCAGGGGATGTGAACTCAAGCTTCCTGAGGTTCCTCCATCTCCAGTCATTTATGACTATATATACATGTATTTTGTCATAAGCAGTGTTCTTCCAAAGTTTCTTAGAGTTGTCCCCTCTGGGCCAATTAGGCTTTTGTAGATTATTTAATTTAATCTCCTTAAGGGTAGAGACGGTGGCATTTATTGTCATAGCTCCAAAGCCTAACTTCTATGACCAGTAAAAAGATCTTAGCAGATAAATGCTTAGCATTCATTGAATAAAAAAGTAAATCACTTCCAACTACACTTTGATCCCCTAGAAACAACTTTAAGGATACGTAGCATGTGGTTCTAATGGTAGACAACACGCCATCATGTTGCCAACTGATGAAGGATTATCCTGAGGACAGGACGGGATGTGTCCTGTGGCCAGTTTCTGGTGTGACATCGGCATGCGGCTTTGTAACTTCAAGTTTGGGCTTGTCCTGACATCCGTCAGCTCATCAACACAGCATCATGGCCAGGCCCCGGCCACAGGGGAAAAGGGAGGCTGACGACTTGGAGGGCATCCAGAGGCAAGTGACCAGGAGGGTGAAGGGTCTGGAAATGACTGTGAAGTGAGGCGTAATTAAAAGAACCGGGAGAATAAGGCCAGAAGAGATGGAGGCTTGATAGCCACTGAGAATATTTGAAAGGTTGTTACAAAGGGTGTCGTCCAAGCCAGCTTCGGACTAGAGTAGTTTCATCCCTGCACGGACCTCCTGAGAACAGACCTGCCCCTGGTGGATGTCAAGTTACAAGGAGGCCAATTTCAACTCCACTTTAGAACTCCAGAAGCTTTTTCCCATCCAAGGTATAAGAACTTAGAATTGACCACCCAGTGAAGTAGAGAATGGGTGATAATTGCCAAGAATGAAGGACCAGAGATTGTCATAGGCTGGGTGGTTGCACGGGGTGACTTCTGAGGTCCCTTTCAGTGTGGAGATTCCAGGATCCTAGAGAATTTCGCACTGGGGGAAAGAGAAAGCTCCTTGCTTTGTCAATTTAGAAACCGTCCTCTGGTCTTAGCTGTGGTTCATCTCATTCCTGGCTGGTGTCCTCTAAACACATTTCTCTATTTGGTGGCTTTGGCTTCTAGCTGAAATGACTATAAACCTCTCTCCTCTCTGTCTTTAAAAAAAAAAAGAAAAAAAAAGATAAAGAGATCTTTTTCTTTTCTGAATAAAGAGCTTAGGAGGTCTCAGGAAGACTGTACCCGAATGGAGGAATTCCATAAAAAATCATTAGATAATTAATTAAACAAATAAAACAGCAAACCTCCAGGCCAAAATTACATGGCCAATTTCAATTTGCCCAGCTGTCCAGAAAACAGGGCTTTGTCCGTCTGTCTTCAAGATCTCTTCAATGATGATGGATTTGCCTGACCCAACATTGGACCCATTAAATTCAGATCTGGGGATGGGTAGGTGGGAAACACTCTGCTGCTCAGACCTCCTGAGGGCGGATGAAGAGGGAGAAGCCTGGTCTCCATGGCAACTCCACCGGGAAGGGGGAGGAAGGGGCAACCATGACAGACTCTTTTCACCTGGAGCCAAGCCTTCCAACGGCCACTCAGCCTGAGGTTTGTACATCGGGGGCCTCCTATCTGGTGGTTGGTGATGTCAGTGGAGCCTCTGATGGAGTGATTTTCTTGGAATTATGCAGAGTGTGGCCTGTAAAAAAGAAATTAATCTATCAGCTGCAGGGCCGAAAATAAAAGCTGACTCACAACCACGTTATTTGTGACAATACCACGCCAACCAGAAGTAGCCCTCGGCTCCCCCACCCAAGGCTCTGTTGGGTTTTCTTTTCATAGTAGCATAAACTGTCAGAGTCAGAATGGCTCTCTGGGATCGTCCAACCCCCTCATTTTACAGATGAGGTTTCGTTTGAAGCTTAGTTCCAAGCGGGCTTGGCGTCCAACAGGAAAGCGTTAACATTTTCCAGAAGCAGCCCTCGCCTCCCAACGGAAGGCTACTTTAACATGTAAGTCCCCGGCTTGTTTCAGTTAGCTCTGGTGCTCTGGGCACAATTACTGGAAAATGGGTGAGTTGAGGGTTGAGGAAGTGATGTCACCGGGGACCCCAGGTAGAATCCGGGTGACGGTGACGACAGGACGAGCAGCCTGCCAGCAGAGCCCTCCCTTGTGGGGTTAGCAATGCAGGGAGACGCGGGGTGCCGCTTCTGGAGCAGCTGGCTCTAGGTGGCAGCTGCGTGTCATCGGGGGCTACTCTGGGAGAGGCGCGTCAGTGACAAGGTTCTGGGAGAGGTGGGACCTCCTGGCTCCACCGTGCTGGGTAACAGACACAAGGGCACCGCCTACTGGCTGCAGAGATCAAGGGGGTCCCGGGGTTGGATCCACTGTGGGCAAAGGAACTGTATGTAGCTCAATTTGCTCCGGGGGTTTGAGCTCTTGGAAGAGGAGCCTTTTTACCAGCCACATCCCAACGCCATCACTCCCTTCACCGGCCACCTGCTGAGTCTTGCCGAGAAACTGGGCTCTATTACACTGACCGGGTGTCACAGAGGAAAGGCTCAAATTGCCTGGAATCACAGGCTGTTGTCTGTAAACCCACAGAAGACCCTGCCTGCATGGGTTTCTCATCCGTGTGTGCATGAGTGAGTGAGTGTGTGTGTGTGTGTGTGTGTGTGTGTGTGTCTGCATCTGTGTGGGTGTGTGGTGGTTGGGGGGAAGGGAGGGTAGAAGGAGGGAGGTTGAGCTGTTGTGCTGACAATCGCAAGTCTGTTCTGAAGCCCAGAGGAAAAAATTAGTACCGACTAAAAGAAAGAAAATTTCAGGGTTTCCAAGAATACTTAAATAATTGCTGTGATTCCGGCCCTCAGATGGGTGGTTTGCTTGAGTAATGGCCTGGCACGAGTCCTTGACACCACACTTCGTCCTGGAGGCCAGGCTGGCTCTGTCCTGCCTGCAGGGGATATCCCAAGGGCCTGTGGTAATCTGAGGGTCCTTGGTGGTGAGGCAAAGGGATGAAACAGGGCTCCCAGGTGAGGTGGAAGATGACTTTTCACCGAGGAAGGACATGTCCACGGGCTTGTAGCGTATCAGACCTGCGGGGCCTTCTCTCAGGTGTGAATTCCCTACCCTGCAAATGCCTGAGCTATCTTATAACCCAAGCAGATCTCAGTGCCTAGAAGGAGGCTACAAATGTCCTTATTCCTTGGGGGCACCCTGATCTTGCATCCAGCCGCCCTGGGTTGAGCTGGAGGCTTGGTGCTGGCAGGATCCCTGAGCCTCTGCTTTAGCCATTGTGTCTGCGGAGGGGTTGATCGAGCTTTGTCTTTGCACATGGTTGCGATGGGATTGCATTTTCAGTCATGATTTGTTCAGGTGCCTCTTCCCTACATATGCCAAGACATCAGCTCCCCGGGAGAGAAGAGGGTCGTTTCTGGAGCTTTTAGGGGTGGAAAAACGGGAGAAGCAGTGGGGCTGGATGCTAGATGCTGGAGGCCTGGGGTCTGGTCCCAGGTCTGCCATTAAGTGGCTGTGTCCTTTTGAGCAAGTCATTCAATCGCATCAAAAATGATGGGGGCAGGACTCAGCCTGTCCTCAAACCCTGAAGGTTATGATGCATTAGCTAGCGTTCATGAAATCCATTTGGGCAGAGTGATTCAAGCAGGCCTTCTCGGGGTGGGCTGCCCGGGAGCTCTGGGAATTGACTCTTCCCTTCCCTGGGGACTCCCACACCGGGGCTCAGCCACCTTTCCTTTCTGACCTTTGAAACACCACCTTGCCAGGAAAGTAGGGCTCTTGAGCCATTGGCGTAACCCTGAGTAACCTGAGTGTTTTCGGGGGACCCTGCGTGCCCACTATGCATTGCTTCATAGATGATCTCGCAAGGGTGGCCAAGGTAACTTCCTCTGTAGCTAGAACACACACACACAGAGGCTAAATCTCCCTCAGAACACCCTCATTTCCCCTACGAGATGTCACTGTAAAGTTGAAATGGGTCACTCTTGTTTCTCGGGTTGTCCCTCCTGACAACAGCTGGATACATGACCGGTTGCAGTAGACGAATGTTTAGTGTTTGAGCTCAGGGTCCCTCTCTCACTTTTTAGAACAGCCCTCGTTGGATGTCTGCCATTTTCCTTTACTGGGGGACAATCCCAGAGGCTTCTGTGTAAGTGAATGTTGCTGTCCTGATGACAACTCAGCCATGACTTCCCACTAAGTCCCGAACGCTTAATGTAGTACACAGGCTGCGAATGGCCTTTCCCTGCCAGATTCTGCACCTTGCTCTCCCTCTCTCTTCTCTCTCTCTCTCTCTCCCTCCCCCAACATTGCCCAGTTCTCCCTGTCCTTTGCTCCCACTGCTCTGTTGTGGCAAGTGGCCCCCAGTGGAGCCCCCGCTCAGAAGGGAACCCCTCATTTCCTCAGGATCCACACAACAGACCACAGTTAACTCTCTGGGACGTGTTTTCATCCAAATATTGAAAAATAAAACAGCAATTCACCTTCCCCAAAGGTTTCAATAGTTACCTTCTGTTGGGTCATACAATGGGGTTCCCAAAACTCCCTGAGTCACATAGGGAAGGCAGGACCATGATGATGCATGGGAGACATCATTGGGAGGATCCGGAGTCCTTGCCATGTCTCAGGAGGACTCTCCTGCCTACTTGCAGGCCTCTGGCACTTGGGGGGGCACCACAAGGGGAGCCCGGAGTATGAGCCCAAGACTCAGTTTACCCACAGCTGAGGGGAAGGTATTACAGGGACGAGCTGACTTCTTCCTCCAAGGCAAGCTTCCTAGGATCCCTTGAATGTTCTGGGCTGGGTAATAAGGGGTCTATAAAGGCCCTGTAACTGAATGCAATATTTTGGGCACATGTGCTTGCATATTTCTGGAATGAGCGTCCACAGTCATAGTCTCAAAGACATTCTGAGAACAACAGAAGGTTAGAAGCTTCCAAGGGGGCCTTCTCATAACTCCCAGAGGAGCAGGGTTTCCCAGTGTTGCTGAACCAAACAGAGTAAGTCGGGGAGCATGGGTTTAAGATTCTCTCTGGGTTGGCCATTGGGATCAATGACCTCCCTTTGTATCAGGAGAAGTGTATTCAGAAACATTTGGTAGCCCGACTGAGGATTTCATTTGCCCAGACTGTCTCCTTCCTGAACTACAAAATCTGAGCATCCCTGGGCTCAGGGACTTTCCGGTTTTCTCTACCTTACACCCCATCCTGGGTCACCCATCATTTCCTGGTCCACAGTGAGGTTAGTACAGAGAGTGAGAGTAGGCATTTTGAAACTTTTATAGCAACTTGACATTGTCGAAAGATCCAAGAGAATGATCAGAGTCAGCAAATGTGGCTTGGAGTTGAGCTTTGCCTAGGAGTGTGTTTGGTGGCACAGCTGCGATGATAGGAAAAGTAATTACCAGATTAAGGAGATTGGGCCAGAATGTGAATCCATGCACTGCTTCCCTTCATCGAGAATGTCTTGCCAAAAAAAAAAAAAAAAAAAAAAAAAAAAAAAAAGCAAAACTAAACAGTAGGCTTAGTGAAGAGAAGAAGTGTGAAATACAGAAAGCTAATATGCTAAGCTGAAAATGATTGTCTTTACCATGGCTTAGTAGCTGCCAACAACTGTTGTCCCGTACAAAGTAAAATGGTCATGAAGGGGAAGGTCCTGTGGAAATATTCAAACTATGGAACAAACTCTTGGAATTTCTGCAACATAAGTTTGTCCCGACTTTTTAAAATATGTCAATTGGACAAACAGATTTGCGTATTTATCCAATATCCTCAGTTATTTTTGATGACCTGAATACTTTCCTGCCAGGAAAGGACTGTGCCATGCTTTTTATTAAAATTTTTTTCATGTTATATCATTTTTACTAAATTAGCCATCCTGTGCACATATGTTGGATGAATCTTCCAGAAACTTCATTTTTTAAGCCATGTTATTATCCTTCTCAAAAATCTCAAACATTTTCAGAAAAGGTGGAAAATCCAAGCTTCTCCATGTGACAATTAAGATCCCCTGTAACTGGGCACTGACTCGTGTTTCCAGCCTTAGGACTCGCTGCTTTCTTAAAAAATAAAAATTGTATATATTTAATGGGTGAACATGATCATTTGCTCTACAGATACATAGTGCATGATTACTATGATCAATCTATTTATCACATCATCCTCTCCCAGTTACCTTTGTGTGTGTGTGTGTGGTGAGAGCACCTGAAATCTACTCTCTTAACAGATTTCCAAGATTCAATTCAGTTTTAACTCTAGTCACCATGCTGTACATTAGACCTCTGGACTTAATCATCCTACATAACTTTGACCAACATCTCCCATCACCTGCCCCTTTCTTTCTGTGTCTGGCTTATTTCATGTAGCCTAATGTTCTCCAGGTTCATCCATGTGGTTGCAAATGGCAGGGTCTCCTTCTTTCAGGGGGCTGAATGATATCCTTGTGTGTATCTATGTATACGTGTGTATATAAATTTCTTTATCCATTCATCCATCAATGGACACTAAGGTTGTTTCCATATCACCATGCTCAAAGGACAAAAACAAAAAATTAGAAATTTGGAAAAAGTAGAATTTCTGCAGATTGTTATAATGCATTCCATAATTTGGGGCACCTGGCCGGCTCAGTCAGTGGAGCATGCAACTCTTGATCTTGGCGTTGTAAGTTTGAGCTTTCTTGGGTGTAGAAATGACTTAAGTTTGAGCTTTCTTGGGTGTAGAAATGACTTAAAAATAAAACCTTAAAAAAAACGTGTTCCATAATTTAAAACAGCTGCATATTTGTAAACGGTTATCAGTTTACACAACGATGAAACACCTTGAATTTTGAATAAATTGGAATGGAATGGAATTTTGCATTTGACTGGAAACTATTTTCCATCAAAAAAAATCCATGCATAAAAAATTCATGGGTCCGGAATCCATTTTTTCATTGAAAGATTATTTAAGTTTGACTATAATTTTTCAGGATAATTGTCGAACCTGGCTACTGAAGAACTGAAGATGAATGTTTTATTTTTTTATTTTTATTTTTTTAAAAGATTTTATTTATTTATTTATTTGACAGAGATAGAGACAGCCAGCGAGAGAGGGAACACAAGCAGGGGGAGTGGGAGAGGAAGAAGCAGGCTCATAGCGGAGGAGCCTGATGTGGGGCTCGAACCCAGAACGCTGGGATCACGCCCTGAGCTGAAGGCAGATGCTTAACCGCTGTGCCACCCAGGCGCCCCTGAAGATGAATGTTTTGAACCTTCATCGTGTATCTTGCTTTGGATAAAAGTTAAAAAAATATATCCTGAGCTTGATGAAACTTTTTAAAAATCTCTGTCCACCCCTATACTTCCGTGAGACTGCTTTCTGTACAATGGACTTTATTAAAACAAAACACAGAAACCGTTTAGAGGCGCATTGTCTCCCGTGACTCCAATTGTCATGGATCCAACCTAAATATATAAGGTTTTTGTTCAAAATGTGTGTAGTGGGGGATTAAGAAGGGGAATGAAAATTCTCTGATTTGAAAGAATGATACAGGAACACCCATCCACCCACTGTCTACATTCTTCAATTAACCCACATAATCCCTCCATCACATATCTTTTTTTTAAATGTACTTGAAACTTCAGTGCACTTCACTCCAGCCCTAAATAGTTGAGCATTCCAGAGTTCAATATTTCTTCATGGTTCTTCTCTATTCTTTGAGGTAAAATTTCTATTAGGCAATACACACACACAAGTCTTGGGAGTTTCAGTCAGTGAGGGTTGGGAAATGTGAAAACCTGCATGTTGCAAACCTATGAAAATTTGCAGCAATATCATCACCCCAGGAAGTTTCCTCACGCGCTAACCCGCACCCCAAGAGGCGATCAGATCACTCTTCTGATTTTTCTTCCCACCTTAGATTAGTCTAGCCTGTTCTGGAATCCTACAGTATACATCCTTTTGCGTCTGGGCTCTTTCACCCAGCGTAGGTTTTTGAGATGCATCTATGTTGTGTGTGTATGTATTTCATTTCCTTTTATGGCTGAGTAACATTCTGTGTCTGAATTTATCACCCTTTGTTGAGCTGTTTTCCTGTTGATTGACATATTGGCTGTTGCCAGATTTTGATTTGCTATGGACATTCTTGCTGTTGTCTGACTCCCCCACTCGAGGGGGGCTCTGCGAGAATGCAGGTCTGGCGTCTGCATTCACCACTGGGTTTCTGGGCCTCAAACATTCCGTGGCATGGCATGGACCCCATAGATTTTGGTTGAATGAACAACTTGAAATCAGTAGTCATGGGTTGGGGAGAGTATTCCTGCCACAGACACGCGCACACACACACACACGCACAGTAATAATAATTATAATAAAAGAGGTGGGAGGAAATTTTGGAGGTGGTGTATTTGTACATGGCCTTGATGGTGGTGATGGCTTCATGGTGTATATTTATCTCGTTTGAATTGTATACATTTAACATTTACAGCTTTTTACATGTCAGTTACACCTCAGTAAAGTGGTTTTAAAAACATAAAATAAAAAGATAATTATGAACCCTACCATGGTAATATGGAACAGTGATTATAAACATTTAAAAAGACAAAATCGCATTTTATGATCATAATATAAAAATACGTTTTTATGTGGACTCAAATTACAAAGAAAAACATTTGATTACTAAAAAAAAAAAATCAATCAATCAGTAATCATGGGGGTCTTGTCATCCAAGATAACACAGGCTCCCCTTCCATGTCCCATCATAAATGCTCGGGTCACCGTTCAGCCCGACTCCCAGGGGCTTTGAGTCACTGACCTTCTAACATAAGCTGATTCATCAGGAGCCACCTCTGGCCGCCTGGCCAGCTCGGCGCAGTCAGGGCTGTGAAAGGGGCCCTTGTCACGTTTTACTGTGTGGTCATTCACTGGAATTGGCTCGCCTGGCCAAGAATTTTAATTTTTTGAAAAAATTCAAACCATCCTGAAACACACAGGCCAAGTGTCCCAGAGCAGGTAGGGGAAGGATGAATGTCTTCATTTGGGAGGCTTCCCAGGGAGACGGCAGAAGGCAGGAACCCACTCTGCCCCCTCTGAAGCCCTTTCCGCCCAGGAGGGGGTCCGAGGTGCTTAAGGGAGCAGGAGAGAGAGGGGAGGTCACGGCTGCCCTGGGGAGCATCAGACGTCTGGCATGCTTGGTCCCTACACATCATCAAGACTTGTTGAATGTTTGCTCCCTAAATATTTCATAAATCTGTCCCCACCCTCCACCTCTGAACAGCTTTTGCTCAAGGGCCATCATCACTCACCTGGGCTGGGGAATTTGGGTGCCTCCAAACTGGCCACCCAGCTTCTCGGCTGGCCTCCGTTCTGTTTTATTCCTAGCAGCCAGAGTGACAGTTCCAAAGTGGGCCTCTGATTGAGTGGCCCCTCCTTAGAACACGTCCCCGAGCCGCCATCTCTGACAGCTAAAATCCAAGTTCTTCCCTGGGGCTCAGGCCCTTCCATGCCTGATGCTGCTTGCTGTGTCCTGCCCATCTGCTTCTCCTGCCACACCTCCCTTGCCACTACCCTCTGTCTCATCTTAACACCTACCTGTAGGACCCAGGAGCTTGCAGGGTCCTGCCCACACCATGTTGCTTCACAGTAGGGCAAAGCCTCAGAGTGTCCTTCTGGGAGCAATGGCAGATGGAGCTGGTACAATCTGGGAAGGCTTCCTGGAGGAGGTGATTGGAAGCTAAGTCTTTAAGGGAAAGTTAGAGTTAACAAGACAAGAGGGGGAGGAGTTTAAGGATTCAATCCTTTGCTCCAGGATTTCATGGATCTTAAGTGGCAAAGTTGATGTTTCTGCTGCTTGGGTGAGTTTGGGGTGGGGGGGTGCGGAAAACGATGTGCAGAAATGGAAGGGAGAACAGAGCATGGCATGCTGGAGGCCAATCTTTTTGTCCACTAAGGTCGAGAAAGGAGGCTTTGGGCTGGCACAAGGGAAGGAGTTGGAGCCAAGACACTTCCATGAAGCCAGGACCGCATGGTCTGCAGCCTCAGAACAGGGGGAGGCGAGGGAAAACCGTGCCCACCAGCGAGAGGAAAGCACAAGATTGCGTATCTGCCTCCACATGAGTTTTGGATCTTTTTTTTTTTTAAGTCTCCACAGGAGAAATGAAAATGTCAAGTCTGCCCTTCTTGTGGCTTGAGGCCCAAAGATACGTGATCTCGGAGGTGCAGCTGCTCCTAGCCTAAGAAATCATCAGAATTAGTGCCCAGCAGTCGACTGGCCTGGAGGGCCTTCAGCAGTGGGGAACAGATGCAGTTATTCTAGGCAAATGCTCCCCCAACCCAGGCAGTCGGGGGTTCTCACGGGAAAAAGGAGACCTGCCAAAACGGGGTTTGATGATAAGATACGATTCACCCTGAGTGACGCCAAGGGACCGGGGCCACAAGAACACCAACGAGCAGACACCAACCTGAAAGAGACAGCAAACAAATACACTTAGCAGATTTACACGCTGGATAAAGACACTGTTAAAAAAAAAAAAAAAAAAAAAACGGAAGATTTGGAAGAGAACCATTGTGGGTTGAAGAGCACCCCCCCAAATTCATACCTACTCTGAACCTCAAAAAGGGACCTTATTTGGAAAGAGGGCCTCTGCAGAGGTAAGGAGTTAAGGATCTCGAGATGGAAATCACCCTGGATTGAGGGTGGGCCCTAAATCCGACAGGGGCAGGGAGGAGAAATCTGGACGCACAGATGGAGGCAGAAACCGGGGTTCGGCAGCCACAAGCCAAGGGCTGCCAGGAGCTACAAGAGGCAAGGCAGGGCCCCCTACTGCCTGCAGAGAGAGCCCACCTTGCCATCTCCTTGATTCAGACCTGCAGTCCCAGAACTAGAAGAGAAGACGTTCTGGTTGTCTTAAACCACTGCGTTCATGGTAATTTGTGGCAGTTGCTTTAGGAAGCCGAGATGAAAAAGCAGAAAGGAAAAGTCTAGTCTTTATCGAATTTTTTAAAGTTTAGAGAAAAGTTCGCAGATCCCTGCTCTAGCGTATGGCGGTCACCTGGACCCGAGAGCCCCTCGTGCTAACCCGTAGTGCCCGGTGGGTGAGATCCACTGATCTAGAAAATGGAGAGTCAGTGGAGATGCCTACAGGAGCCGCTGAGGGAATGAAATTAGCAAAAGGCACTGAGGGACCGAGGCCAACTTGGGGGGACAGGCTGCACCTGTGGGGGGGACGGTCGAAAAGCTAGTTGCAGAAATGCCTCCATAACATAACCTCATATTTATGAAACGGGGAAAAAAATCTACAGATCCCCCCTACAGACCTGTGCGTCTATACGGACACGTAGGTCAAAACGTGACTTCAGAGCATGTGGAATGGGATGAAGGCTGCGTAGTAGGTGCATGGCGGGGGCGTTACCTGGATGGAGGCGGGCGGGCGCTCCTGCGAGCGGGCGGGAAGGCGAGCCCGCCGAAGGGGAAACGGAGCATATGTGATATGATCATATTCCTGTTTTATGCCCAATTATGCATGTGAAGAAGGAAAATACAGAAAAACAAGCCAAGATGAAGAATGGCAAGCAACATAAGGTAAAGGCACAGAGAAGCTGCTCGGCTCCAGCCAGCCGCCGTCCTAAGGGAATGCGGGCCCGTGTTAGCCAATCTCCCGATGCTGCAAAAGAGGCTGGAAATTGGGATTTGCGTGTGAAATTGAAGCATTGAGCAGCTACCAAACACTTAAGGAGAAAATAACGCCAACGCTACATCATCTGTTCTGCAGAACACCGTGGAGGAGAACCAGACACATCTGGGGCCACCCCCAGCACACATAGGTTTGCACCCCCTGACCTGGAGCAGAGCCAGCCTGCACGTGCCTTGGAGCAGAGCGGGGCCGGGGCCTTCTGATTCGTCTTTGAGAAGTGAGGGGGAGCAGGAGGGACATGTACTAAGTGCGCCATATGCTAGGCTCTCCGATAAGCCCTTTACATGCTTTAATTGATGTAATTGACACCAAGTAGGTATTAAGCCCATTGCACAGATGGGGAAACTGAGGTTCTGTTGAGTAACTTGCCCCGGATCATTCAGGTAGTAAGTGTCTCCTCCATGCCCCATGGTCTCCTTGTAACTCTGAGTGTCCCACCTCACCTTCCCCCTCTCCTTGCACCTCTTCTGTTCTCCGCCCCCCCCCCCATTAGGTCCCAGCTCACTTCTTCCAGATCCAACAGGCAGGGCAGCTGGCAGGCAGGGCTTAGCCAAACCCAGGATGTGCCTTGATGGGGGCGCCATTCACCGACTCATAGATAAGCATGGACAAGGGGCTGCTCTGGAAACTCAGGCAAACCTCTTGCTTTTTGGTTGGGAAAGTTAAAGCCCAGAGGGGGCACATGCCTTGCCCAGGGTCACACAGCTGGAAATCCCATGCCTCTCCTTCCCCAAGCCCTCCCTCTGGGGCATTATTAAATGGATCCAGAGCTGTCTTTAAGCCTCAGCTGGAAGTCACAGGGTGAATCCAGGGAGGTTGGTAGGGAAGAGACTGGGGGACAGACAGGGTGACCACCCCCCACCTCTGTCACAGATAGCCCCCTGCACGCCACCCCTGCCAGTGCCCACTAGAAGGCCAGGCGGCTCTAGGCCTCCACTAGCAACTGGGGGCTGAAGGAAATCTGTGAGGCCCAGGCAGATTCTCAGGATTTGTTCTGTGTTTCTCTTTCCAGCCGCAGCTTTTCCCCAGGGTTTATTATTAGCAAAAATGACAAAGCCCCAAATGGCTGGAGGCTGGCTGCTGGCTTGGAGTGCTGGCCCTTAAGCCCTGCAGGCGCCTCTCGGCAAATAGTTCCCTTGGAACCGGGCAGCTCTTCCTGAGGAGGGAGCAGGGCTGGGGGAGGTGCTCCCGTCCCCCCGCCCCTTGGAGAAGGTCCCCTGTGTGAGGCCCAGCTCCACCCCGGGCTGGTGGACTTTCTTGGGCAAATGGTCTCAGCAATGCCATGGAGTCTCCTGTCATGACTTAGAAACCTGGCAGGCCCCTGGTTCTTCTCTCAGTTACGTTCCAGGCCCACTCAGAGCACTGGGGAAGTTGGCTACATTCCTGCATCATAAGGACGATATGCATTCATTCCTGCACCATCCCTCCTGGATGATGAGACTGATCTGCTGGGCTGACTCAGGGCCACTCGGACCCCAGAATCTACCCAGCCATCTCCACTCTGCTGCCCCCTCCTAGCCCCGTCCTGGCTACATCCTCAGGGCTACCACCTCGTGGAGGTCCAGCTACAGGTGTCCTCCTCTTTCAGATCCTGCCCTTAAAGGTGTGTGTGTGGGGGGGCTATGGTCACTCCATGCACTCCCCATTTCCTGGGATGCCCTGGAAGGGCCTCCCACATCAGCATCTGGGCACCACCTCATTTTTCACGTCCAACCCCCTCCTTCTCCCTGGATTGGAAGCTACTCATCAGTCTCCTGGGCCAGAAAAATCTTCACCCACATGAGCACCGCTCCTAGCCCTTTCCAGACTAGCACCCAGATGACAGCTTTGAAACTTAACATCAAGCATTTATAGTCTTTTATCCTGTGCTTCCTCCATGACACTCCCCCCGGGGGTAACGCTGGCTTTGTGTCTCCCTCCCCAGAGGAGTCAAGGTCATAAGGCAAAATGAGGGGGATGTTTTCAGGTTACTACTTCACATAGCATCTTGTCACCGCTGGGTTGCTTTGACTTGGTGGCGTAACCCCGCTCACCCTTGAGCCTGTCCTCCTCCAGGTGGGGCTGTATCACCTCAGATGGCTGCTTTTTCTGCTGCTGGCTGTAGGGAGGAAAGGCTCAGACACATGTGTCTTCAGATCGATGTGGAAGAAGGCCGTGGGCTGAAGGCCGTGGGCTCTGCAGCGTGTCCTGGGTCCCCACGCACCGGGCCTGCTGAAATGCTGGGTTCAGGGCCACAGCTCTGAGCTTGTTGTCTGGTGTTCCCACATCCTAGCCGTGCGCTCTCAGGGAAGGCACTTACATTCCCCGAGCCTTCGTTTTCTCATCTGTAAAATGGAGCTAGCAGTACAATCCCCGTTTCTGAAACCCCTCGAGGTCAGATGTGTTTCAAAAATCCGAATGTTCCAGCTCCACACAGGGAGTACGGTGCACGTGCTCTATATTATGTTAACGCCCGACAGGGTCTGAAAGCACTTTCTCATCAAACACTTAAGTATTTCTTCAGCTGAATGTTTGAACATTCGCACTAAGTGAGATAAAGAAAGACTCTACGTTGCCCTGCATCCGTTCAGGTCACATTTTGTTACCAAATGAATGTGTTCAAAGTTCTTTTTCAGCTTTCAGAGCCTTGCAGGTTTGGGGTTGTCGATAAGGATCGTACCACGCCGTGTCTCCGGGGATAGTGGCACACAGCATAAAGAGATAAAACACGTCCGTGGCTTTGAGGCCACGACGGACCCAGCTGTGAGGTTTGGGATAAAATAAGTCTCTTGAGAAGGCCGAGGGCAATGAGTGGGGAGCCTAATTCAGGAACGACTGCGCCATTCGCCCAGTGTCTAAGCCATTGATTCAAAATCAACGGATCCTGATTGCCCCAAATTTGCCTTGAGCTCGGAAGCTGCCAAGCAGATGTTCGGCATTTCTGTTCCTCACCCACACTGGCATCTCCGTGAGCCCCTGCCGCACCAATCGCACCTGCCCCACAAGCCCACACCCAACATCCTGTCCCTGGGCTCTGAAAGGGCCCTGCCAGCCCCCGTAGCCTCCCTTTAAAGGTGTCTGCCTCGGGGCGCCTGGGTGGCTCAGGCAGTTGGGCATCCAACTCTTGATTTTGGATCAGATCATGATCTCGGGGTCGTAAGGGGGAGCCCCCCACGTGGGGCTCTGCGCTCAGCATGGAGTCAGCTTGAGATTCTCTCTCTCCCTCTGCCCCTCCCCTGCCTCTCCCTCTCTAAAAAAAAAAATAGATAAGTACAATAAAGATGTGTGCTTGCATGCATGCACAGTGTGTGTGTGTGTGTGTGTGTGTGTGTGTGTGTGTGTGTGTGCATTGCCGTGAGACCAAAGTCCCTGTACAGTAACTGGTAGCCAGGAAAGAACCACAAGCCTCTTCCTCTCTAACTCCCAGCCACAAAGCCTCAGAGCACAGCGTCCTTAACGTCACCAGGGGCAAAGGGGCCCAGCAAGCAGAGCCGTGGGTGAGGGGCCAGGGACGGACCCACGCACTGCCACTCATCTCCATACTGGGATGAGGCATGCGTTCTTCATGTGGGGGCAGGCTGGGCAGATGGGGTGGGGTCGGCAAATTTTTTTAATTTAATTGTTTCTAAAGATTTTATTTATTTGAGAGATAGCATGAGAGAGAGAGAGCACGAGCAAGGGGGAGGAGCAGAGGGAGAGGGAAAAGCAGACTCCCTGCTGAGCAAGGAGCCCAATGCGGGACTCAATCCCAGGACCCCGGGATCATGACCTGGGCGGAAGGTAGACACTTCACCGACTGAGCCACCCAGGCTCCCCATGGTGGGCAAATCTTAAGCAAGACTGTACTGGCTTTTTACTACACATTTCATTCCACAAGTCTGGGAGCAAGCAATCTCACATTCTTCTATTTTCCTAAATCACATTGACTGCAACCCTGGGTCTGGCTTCCCAGGATGATGAGGAATTTCATCTCAGGCCATCCCAGAGTTCAGCAAGAGCACTGTGGAGGAATGCGCTCACGGGAGGTGCTCCCTGTCCAAGGGCTCGTGCTTCGTGGAGGTGGCTCTCCCTCCCTCCCTCCCGGGCTGATGGGGATTAAGGGCCATTTGGCACAACTCCAAGGTGAGGTTCAGCCCCCCACTTTGGAGCTCAAAAGAAAGTTTAAAGTTTAAAAAAGCTGCCCCCGTTCAGTCCAACCCTCTGGTCATAGAGAAGATACCACTGGCCCCCAGGGAGGTGGCATGGCTTGCCTAGAGTCACCCGGTGTGTGGCAGAGTCAAAGAGAGGACCCGGATTTCCTGGCTCCCAGGCTGGCTCCGTTTCCACTGCCACACCCTGCTTACGACAAGGGTGGCAGCAGCATCCTCGGGGCTGGGACTAGGCCACATCCTCCCCAGTTCTGCCACAAACCAGTGCTGGGTGAGTCCATTTCCTCATCTCCAGGATGGGGGGGGGGCTGGTGCCAGAGACCCCCTGGTCCCCTCCAAACCCTGCCTCTTTCCCCGTGTCCTTAGGCTGTGCCCATCTTGGAGACTCAGCCTGGCAGGTGTGACCTGGCCTCCCTCTGCTTCTGTCTACCCTCTCTGCTTGTTTTCCTCTTGGCTTGCTAGGCTTCTGTTGATTGGTTGAATCCTTCCTGGTTCGACAGACCCTCCCTCCCCTCAACATTTGCCTGGCAGTAAATCTATTTCTCTTTCATAAAATATGTTTTCTCGGTCACTTACCAGTAGTCAAACTCTCCAGTGATTCTTTTCAAAGACACAAATTGCTTACATGTGCCTCGGAAGTCGGAAGCCTCCCAGACTTCCTCGCTCAGGCTCACTCCTGACTTTCCAGTTCAGGGTCCGGGTCAGTAGCCATGATTCCCTCGTTCTGTTTGGGTAGCTCCTCTTTCCTTTAGCACGTCCAGAGCCCCTTCTGCTGGGGGTGTGAGGGGCTGACCCCAAGCAGTGGGAAAGACAATGGAAAGCGAGGGTAAGAGAGAGGCAGGCCTGGGGTCCACGACTGGGCCCACAGTCGCATCTGCTTCTGACTCCAGTCATGTGGCCCCAGAGCCCTGGTCCATTATCCCTGGAAAAGAAATAGGGCTGGTGTGAATGGCAGAACCCCAGAAACCTGGTTTTGATTTCCAGGTCTGCCGCAGGGTAACTTGTGACCATGGGTCAGCCTCGTCCTAGCGCTGAGCCTGTTTCTCATTTATAAAATAAGCAGATTAGGGGCGCCTGGGTGGCTCCGTCGGTGAAGCACCTGCCTTGGCTCGGGTCATGATCCTGGGGTCCTGGGATCGAGTCCCGCATTGGACTCCCTGCTCAGTGGGGAGTCTGCTTCTCCCTCTACCCTTCTCCCCTGCTCGTGATCTCATACTCTCTCAAATGAATAAATAAAAATCTTTTTTAAAAATAAAAAATGTAAGCAGATTGGGATTCTGAAGCTGTGGTTCTTACGTGGTGTTCCCTCGAGTGCTGGGTCCTGGTGAGGTTCTCCTAAGGCCTGGCGGGGGTCGTGGAGGTTGCCAGGAGGGTGTTAGCCTCACCTACCCCTTCTCCAACCAGAGCAGCCTGGCGTGAATCAAGCTCCCACCCAAGATCTCCTTTGAAAATAAGGTTGGAAAGACTGGGAACAACCCCTGTGCTCCTCTTTACGAGGCTGGTTAAGGATCTACGGAAGAGCCACGAGATGGAATACGACACAGCTGGACAAAATGAGGACACCGGCAGAAGGAGATCTCCAGGATACATCAAGTAAAACCAGGAAGATACAGAAGGATATAGAGTATGCTGGGGTTTTTTTTAAGATTTTATTTATTTATTTGATAGACAGCTAGCCAGAGAGGGAACACAAGCAGGGGGAGTGGGAGAGGAAGAAGCAGGCTCCCAGCAGAGCAGGGAGCCCGATGTGGGAACGCTGGGATCACGCCCTGAGCCGAAGGCAGACGCTTAACAACTGAGCCACCCAGGCGCCCTGAGTATGCTGTTTTTAATATCATTAAAGGAGGAGGAAAGAAGTAGATCTGCATATGCTTGATTTGCATAAAGAAGCACCAGTAGGACTCACGTGGATCAAATGGAACAGTCACCTGGTGTTGAGGAGGAAGGGGAGGGGGAGAGTAGATGCAGCCACAGGTAGAAGTGATATTCTTTTTTGTTTTTTTTTAAGATTTATTTATTTCAGAGAGAAAGAGAGTGGGGGAGGGGCGGAGGGAGAGGGAGAACTCAACCAGACTCCCTGCTGAGCGTGGAGCCCAAGGTGGGGCTCACCTCACGACCCAGAGATCACGACCCGAGCCGAAATCAAGAGTCAGACGCTTGACCGACTGAGCCCCGCAGGCGCCCTGGAGAAGTGATTTTCTTCAAGCATGGGTACGATCCTCTCTCCTGATGCTGGGCAGCAGCGACCCGCAGCTCCCAGCCAGCCGCGCAGCCGCAAGGGTGAGCAGCCGATACACTGAGAACCCTTCAATGCTCATACAGCCATGCTGGTTTTCACTCTTAGGACACTGTTCAGTAAATTGCATGAGCTCGTCCACACTTCATTATAAAATAGGCTTTGTGTTAGATGACCTTGCCTAACTGTAGACTGATAATGTAAGCGTTCTGAGCATGTGTAAGGTAGGCAAGGCTAAGCTATGGTGTTCAGTGGGTCAAGTGTATTAAATGCATTTTCGTTATATGGTATTTTTAATTTATGATGGGTTTATCAGAATGTAACTCCATTGAAAGTTGGGGAAGATCTGCATAGCTTTTTATAGCATTTTGACTTTGAGCCATGTAAATATATTACATTTTCAAGAAAATATCATTTAAATTTTAAAAATATACCAAGTGAGAAAAAAGAGTTAGAAGAAGATTCAGTTGGCCAGATAATTTCTACACTCCCTTGCAGCCTTGACTGAGCGGGCAGATGGAAGAGCTAAGAGGTGCCCACAAATGCCTGTCTCGAAAGGCAAAGGGGGAAGGGAGGGGCCTTGGGTCTAGAGGCCTGGGGAGGAGCCGTGGCCCCAGGTCCACCTGCTAGAATGCCATGGCCTCCCCCCAGCCCTTTTGCACAAACAGTCAATGGAGAAGGCCCCTGACACCCAAGCCTTCCGCCCTATCCTTGCTCGCCTGCCTGGCCTGGGCTCCCTGTCTCCCGGCGTGGAGGCCAGCGGCTGCCCTCATCAGCTGGCCAGCCAGACCGGCCCCACCCGCCGGCCAGCAAGCCAGAAGCTCCTCCATGCAGGGCTGTCTCCAGCTGAGGCCAGCCCCAGACTGCGGCCTGAGCCGCGTCCAGAACAGAGAGCAGGGCACAGATGTTCCCATTCTCTGGCTCTGGACGAGCTTCTTGGAAAAATCACGGAGCCAGCCTTCCTCAATCCACCTTTGAGTGGCGAGAAGAGGGGCCCTTCTCTCCTGCGGCTGTGGGCACCTGGCTGCCCGCCCCGGGGGCCGGCCGCCGGC
>NW_024425230.1:19952711-19970166 GCF_017311325.1 Ursus maritimus | reverse complement strand
GATCCATGCGGCCCTTGTGTGCGGCTGGCTCCTGTCCGAAGGTCCCTGTAAGGAGGCGGGTGGGCTGAGAGGGGGCAGCAGAGGCTCCAATCAGCCCCTGTCTAAGGTCTGCGTTCCTTCTGGCTTTTTCTGGCTGGCTCACCGACAGGAAGTGGTCTGGCTGAGATGAGGCCGCTGTGCAGGACCCCTGGGTGGGGCACTGCAGCGAGACTGGGACAGACATGGGTCCGGGACAGACTCCTGGACTCAGAGAAGAGGGGAGGGGCTCAGCGTTTATTGAGGTGCTATTATGTGTGGAGATTTGCAGTGAGACAGACTTGTGTTCAGATCCCTAATTTGTCAGGGTGTAACCGTATGACCCTGAGCAAGTTCCATGATGTACCCTCTGAGCCTCAGTTTCATCATCTATAAAATGCGGATGACAATAGTGATACCCCTGAAGATAAAATGAATGGGGTAATAAATCACCTAGTCAGATAGTTAGTGCCCTCTTCCTCTTGAGAAAAAGTGCAAGACCAATGCCAGGCAAGGTTTAAGCTCCTGAACCCAACTTCCTGGGTTCAAAGCCCAACTCTGCCCACCTACTACTAGCTCTGTGATCTTGGGCCAGTTACTTAACCTCTCTGTGCCTGTGAAAACGGGGACAATGCATATGCCATCCAGAGGACTGCGGGGAGGAACAGTGAGTCCCCAGGAGTGCCTGGCGTGCCGTGAACACGGTACATGTTACCTCCCGTCGCTCTTTTGTCCACAACTGCCACACCGTGGCAAGTCCACGGGGACCCTGTTTTCGCTCTGGAGCTCTGACCTGAGGGTCTCTCCTGGAGCCAGGCTGGGCTGGTGAGGGTTCACCCCAGTTGGTCTTTCGTGGGTCTGCTACTGACCTGGGGTGGGAGGGGAGGGAAAGCTCAGTTCAACCCCAATCCCCTCACCCCGCGCCAACCACCATCTGTTTTTCATAAATCCCTCCAGTGGTTTGCCTGGGAAGGACAGTGAGTTTCCTTAGGCCACAAAGCCCTCCAAAACCACCCATCTGGGCAACCAGGCTGCTCGTGGGGTGGGCGGGTCCCTCTGGGCCTCCTTCCCACCCTCCATCTGGCCCTGACAAACCTTAGGGCCACCGCCACTCTCTTCGCACTCCTGCCAAGGGAGGTCACTCCCCTTGTCTTGGCTGTAGCCTGCCCGCCCCTCGGGCTCCGGGCTGCCCACTGCTGCCCACAGCCCACCATCCCCCGGGGCCGCCTGATGACCGCGGTGGTCCAAGTCCATGCTGATCCAGGGGCCAGCAGCCCGTCAGCCCCGAACCACTGGCCCACAAGAGCACTCTCGTTGCCAGCCTGGGACTGTTCTTTATGTGAACCCCTTACAAGGAAAAGTGTGTGGTTCTTTCTGGTGCCTCAGGCAGACGGAGGGGCTTCCAGATGATTTTTGGACCCCGGCAGAGGCTGGCGAGGCCCCAGATCCCTCGAACATCTCTCTCACCCTCTGCCCCACTCCAATGGGGCGTGGGCTCCCCAGCTTCCCTTCCCTCCCCCCCACAAACTTGGTTTAAGCTTTGTTCTTGGTATCAACCAGAACTTACCCAAACACAGGCACATAAAGACACAGTTTTCTTTTTTTTTTTTTTTTTCCGTTTTTGTTTTTAAGATTTTATTTATTTATTTGACAGAGATAGAGACAGCCAGCGAGAGAGGGAACACAAGCAGGGGGAGTGGGAGAGGAAGAAGCAGGCTCCTAGTGGAGGAGCCTGATGTGGGGCTCGATCCCAGAACGCCGGGATCACGCCCTGAGCCGAAGGCAGACGCTTAACCGCTGTGCCACCCAGGCGCCCCAAGACACAGTTTTCTGTATCTTCAAGCAAATAGCAGGGCGGCCACCATTACTATATTTCTATATTGAAATAAGCCCTGTATGTTATGCGTGTATTATTATGGTCCCGTTACAAAACAGAATGCAAAAGTCTGCACTCACTTTCAAGTAAGATACAAGGCTTCAAAGACAAACACTAAAATATAGATCCACTAAGTAAGAGTTTTGTCTCTTCTGTTCAGTGATGTGTTTCCCATAACTGAGAAGAGGGCCCAGCTCCACGGCAAGTGTTTGTTGAATGAATATAACACAAGCAGGCAGCCCAAGGCTCCAGGCTGGACCTCCTGACCAGGACACCTTCCATCCCTTCTGCCTTTAGGGGAAATATTGGAGAATCACTCGGTCATGCATTATCTCATTTAATCCTCCTTACAACCCTCTGGCATTGTGCAATGGACATCTTGATTGAGGGAAAACCTGGAGCACCTGAACTGCCCCGCCCCCGTATTTGAGGATGTCCCCACTATGTGAGTCTTGGTGGGAAACGGGGCCTCACTCTCCATCAGAAGCTAAAAACCCAGGTCAGTGTTTGAGTTGCCCCCAAAAGTGGGACTGGACACACCTAAGCGGCAGGTGGCACGCAAATACAAGATCAGAGCAAAACGCCCTCTGCTGGGACCTGCCGTAGCGTCCAGCGTGAGCCGGTACCCTGGTGCCTGGACCAGCCTGCCCTTGGTTGAGCCCTGGCTGCCCCTCCTTCCCGGTCGGAGCCCGAGCTGAGCCTGGTCCCTCCCTGGCAATTCTCCAAGCTACCCAGCATCCTTCTAGCATCCGTGCTTAAGAGATGTCTTCTGCAGGTTGTAAGCAAGAACCTTGGTGTCAGGGCGCCTGGGTGTCTCAGTCGGTTACGTATCTGCCTTTGGCTCAGGACATGATTTCAGGGTCCTGGGATCAAGTCTGGAGTCAGGCTCCCTGCTCAAGGGGAAGTCTGCTTCTCCCTCTCCCTCTGCCCCTGCCCCCCGCCCCGATTGTGCTCTCTCTCTCTCAAAATCTCTTTTAAAATCTAAAAAAAACCCCAAAAACCTTGGTGTCATTATCCCCATTTGGGGGATGAGGAGCCAGGCTTAGAGGGGCACTGACTGAGCATAGTACTTACTGTGTGCCAGGCTGTGCTTAGTCCCACTTTGGAGGGCTAGACACATAAGGGAGCAGTTTCAGTAAAACGTGATGGGGGGTACCAGGCCCCCCCCCCACCGGAAGGTGGAGTGCCTGGGGCAGCAGGGGAGGCTTCACGGAGGAAGTGGCAAAGTTGAGACTCAAAGGGGGAGAAGAGGAGGAAATTTTCTAGGTGTGGGGTGTTCGGGGTATGGCATGTTACTCTGCAGGCTGGAGCAAACGGTGCAGGGGGACCGTGGCAGAAGGGGAAGCAGGGGAAGGTGGAGGCCACTCACTGCCTTATGAATGAGTCTGGATTTTAGAGCCATCTTCCCAGTTCTAAGTAACAGAAATAGATTTGGGCTAATTTTAACAGAAAAGGGACTCCTTTGAAGAATATCCGGTAACTCACAGACCTGAAAGAAAAAAAAAAAAAGAAGAGAAAAAAGAAAAAGCCTTATGAATGAGATCTGGAAAATAACAGGAGCTAGGAAGTGCCAGGAGTCTAGGTAGTGAGAGCTTCTGGGTCATCAGGGGCTACCGCTGTTGCTGTTGCTGGAACCTGTGAGCAGTACCCCTGCAGCCTTGAGTCAAGCCACACGAGATTCAAAGCTTTTGGAGTGGGGCGGCTGGGTGGCTCGTTGGTTTAGTGTCTGACTTCTGCTCCAGTCATGATCCCGGAGTTCTGGGATCAAGTTCCGTGTCGGGCTCTACACTCAGCGGGGAGTCTGCTTGTCCCTCTGCCTCTGCCCTTCCCCTCCCCTCTACTCCTGCTCTCTTTCTCCCTCCTTCTCTCAAATAAATACATAAAATCTTAAAAAAAAAAAAAAGTAGAAAGGAGTGAAGCTAAGCGAGACTATGGGGAAGGGCCCAGTGGAAGAAAATTTACATAGCCCAGGAGAGTGATGGTGTGGTCACGAGCTAAGGCAATGAAGATGCCAGTGAATGCAGGAGATGGTTGGAAAATGGAATCTTTAGGATTTGGAGAATGTTTGGACGTGGAAGTGAAAGAGAGAAGGAGGGGCCAAGGTAAGCCCTGGTTTCTGGCTTACGTGACTGGATGGATGGATGGATGGATGGATGGATGGATGGATGGATGGAATCATGAAGCCAAGATGAAAATACACGAGAAAGGTAAAAGTAAAATCACCCAGGGAGTCTAAGCAGAGTGAGAAGTGGGCATGGCTGAGGAGGGAGAGCTGAAGGAAACATGGCTGTTGAAGGGGTGGGCAGAGAAAGAACCTCAGAGAAGTAGGTAGCAGGCTGGAAAGAATCAGGAGAGGCTCGTGTCCTAAAAAATCAGAGTTCCAGGATGGGATGGCCAACACTGTCAAATGCTGCAGAGGATAAGCCCTGAAAATCAATCAGTCCATTGGATTTGACCATTTGAAGGCCATAGAGAGAGTTGGTTAGAGCTCTTCCAGCAAAGTCCTTAGGACAGAAGCCAGTGCATTGGAGAGGGAGAAGGAGAAGACAGTAAATCACGCTTCTCTGGGGGTAAGTCCTGGCTGGGAGGGGAAGGTGGGGTGTGGCAGTAGCTGGAGAGAAGCCCAGGGTCAAGGGACCATAGATGATGAGTGTGCAGGGGCCCTTTACTACGTCTTGCCTTCTATCCAATGGATCACCCAAATATTGACCCTGAGTTCCAAAGGTGAGAAATGGTTTTTAACACCCAACACAGGAATCATGATGACAGGGGATGACATCAGTCAGGTACATCGTAGAATATGTCTATTTGTTATCAGACAGTGTGAACAATCCAACTTGGGGGGGGGGGCTCAAAACAAGAAATAGAGACAAAAATGGTAAAGGGTCTTACGACCACCTGCACTCCCCGCGGCTTCATCAGCCCATGGCCGAGAGGAATACATTCATAGTCCAACTATTGCCATAGCTTGACTGGTTTCTCCTCCTCATTCTTTCAGTGGTTTTTTAATTTTATCTGCGTTGTCTGCTGCAGGAGCTGTAGTCGGGAAACACGAGTGGCTCTCTCATTTTTAACAAATTAAACCTAAATAGAATTTAACAACTCAGTCCCTCAGGCCCACGGGCCACATTCCAAGTACTCGGACGCGGCATGCCGTGAGCGGGAACTGTATCAGATGGTGCAGAACGTTCCCATCACTGCAGGAATGAACTGGAGACGCGCAACACGCGGGTGAATCTCTAAAATACTGAGCTGCGCGAAGAGCCGTCTCCTGTTTGCTTCCAGTTACAGGACATTCTAGAACCGGCAAAACTACTCACGGAGGTAGACGTTAGCACAGTGGTTGCTGGAGAGGGGGTCTTCCTGGGGAGGGAGGATGAGGGAATTTTCTGGAACACTGAAAACGTTCACATGTCCAGAGGAGTGGGTTATCTGGATATATATGGGTATACGGGCGTTTGTCAAAACTTCAGAGTAGAGTATTCCTGTGGAGAAGTCAGAGAGAAAAAAGGCAAATACTGAATGATCTCACTTCTCTGTGGAATCTAAAAAAAAGCCAGACTCACAGAATCAGAGACAGAAACGGTGGGGACCAGAGACCGAGGTGGGGAGGAGGTAGGAGGGAGGGAGGAGATGTTGGTCAAAGGGAGAAGGAAGGAAACACCTCGGGTGATAAGTAAGTTCTGCAGATCCACCGTATAGCATGGCGGCTATTGGTCATGACACTGTATGAAATACTGGATAGCTGCTCAGAGAGCGAGTCTGAAATGTTCTTGCCACAAAAGGTAACTATGGGAGGTGACGGATGTGTGTTAACTCGCCTTCTTGCGGTAATCACTTTGCAACACGCACCTGTATCAAATCATCACGTTGTACCCTTTACAACTTACACAATGTCGTGTGCTAATTAGATCTCAGTAAGGCTGGGAAGAATAACATAAAATATTGTTCTTTACTTTGGAGATGCAATGCCTTCTCTTAGTTTTCTGAGAATGTTAATTACTTTTTTTTTTAAGTTTCCTTCTTGTATTGTGGTCTTTTTGTTTTGTGTTTTAAAAAATTTATTTTTAAGTCCTCTCTACACCCAACGTGGGACTCGAACTCACACCCCTGAGATCAAGAGTCACGTGCTCTTGAGCCAGCCAGGCGTCCCTCCTTGGGTTGTGGTTTATTCCTTCTTGCTTCTCACCTTCTGTTCGTTTGGGCAACTTTCAGGTAGACACCCTTTGTTCAAAGGCCTAGTGATCCGTCCTTTGCGGGCTCCTCAGATTGCTGAGCGAGACGCTAAAGGCCTCACTGGGATTGCTTTCTGGGAGTGGGAAGGGCTTGTTTGCTGACTGTGGGCCTCACTGTGGGGTAACGAGGCAGGGATCCAGCTGGGTCACTGCGAGCCCCGACGGTAATATCTGTAGGTCTTTGCCATTGGCTCGGTCAGTTTCCTCAGAGAGAAATCCTGACTGAAAGCATTTTGGGGGTGGAGTACGGAAAGGTGGACAGACGTGAGCGGTGTCACTCTTCAGAATCTTCCCAGTCCAGAGCGTCTCTGGGTGCGCCTCCCTGGAGCCGAAGCCTACCGTTTTCCACTGGGACGAGTGCCTCGGGCAGGTGCTAGGGATTTCACTGCTCCGTGCTCAGATTTCCAGGCTACTCTCCAATTTGCCACGTCCTGTTCCCTCCTGCCCATTGCTTCTCTACTCTTGTTCTCTTTTTTCCCTAACAGCTCTGTTGGGGTACACGACAAACTTCTGCATAAAGGGTGCGATTTGATCAAGTTGGGCATATCTATTGCTATGGACTGAGTGTTTGTGTCTCCCAGAATTCCTGGCTGGAAACCTCCCATCCCCAATATGACAGTATCTGGAGGTGCGGCTTTCGGGAGGGGATTAGGTCATGAATGGGGAGCCCACCAGAATGGGGTTAGCGCCCTCATAAGATAGGCCATAGAGAGCAGGCTCACCCCTTCTGCCACGTGAGGATACCGTGAGAACACTGCTGTCCCCGAACCAGAGCCTGAATCTGCTGGCGTCTTCATCTTGGGCTTCCCAGCCTCCCGAACCATGAGACACAGATTTCGGTTGTTACAAGCCGCTCCATAGACTAGAACCTGTATCAGTGAGACCCTCACCACAGCTGAGATAATGAACATATCTATCACCCCTAGAAGCTCCTCCATGTCCCTTTTAATTCCTGCTTGTCACTTCTGCTTCCTCCTGTGCCCCGTCCTTAGGTGACCCCTGCTGTGTTGCTGTTACCATCAATTTAGTTTGCACTTTCTAGAACTTTATGTGATCAGAACCATGCAGTGTGGACTCTTTCCTCGTCTGACTTCATCTGTTCAACATACTCATTCTGAGATTTATTTCGGTCCTGTGTCCTCACAGTTCGTTCATGTTTCTTGTAGCTGTAAACCACACTTCGTTCACCCACTCACACGCTGATGGACATTTGGGTTGTTTCCAGGTTGGGGCTGTTACAAATAAAGCTGCTATGAATGTTTGCGTACAAGTGTTTATTTTTCTTTTCAAGATTTTATTTATTTATTTGAGAGAGAGAGCAAAGCAGGGGGAGCAGCAGAGGGAGAAGCAGACTCCCCGCTGAGCAGGGAGCCGGATGTGGGGCTCTGGGACCAGGACCCTGGGATCATGACCTGAGCCGAAGGCAGACACTTCACTGATGGAGCCACCCAGGCACCCCTGCATTCAAGTCTTTATATGGACAGAGACTTTCACTTCTCCCGGGTAAAGTCCTAGAAGGAGAATGACTGGGTCAAATGGTAGACGTGCACCTCTCAAAAGAACTTGCCAGACTGTTTTCCTCAAGGGGTCGTACCACTTGGTTTCCCCACCAGTAGAGTACGAGACTTTGTGCTGCATCCTCTCCAACACTTGGGACGGTCAGACTTTTACATCTCAGGCATTTTAATGGCTGTGTCGTGGTATCCTGTGTTTTTAATTTGCATTTCCCTGCTGACTGATAACATTGTATGCTTCATGGTCTCATTGGCCATTTTTGTATCTTGGTGGGGAAAGGGGAAAGCATTCATTCCAATCTTGCCCGTTTTAAAATTGGGCTTTTAATAAGAATAAAATTCTGGGGTGCCTGGCTGGCTCAGTCAGTGGAGCGTGCAACTCTTCATCTCGGGGTTGCGAGTTTGAACCCCATGTTGGGTGTAGAGAGGACTTAAAAGTAAAATCTTTAAAAGAAATAAAATTCTTCTTGAGTTGCAAACGTTCTTTATATATTCTAGATACAAGTCCTTCGTCTGATATGTGTGTTGTTATTGTCTCTGGTAGATCTTTATTATGATTAAAGTTCCTGTTTGGTCTTTTCCCATTAGGTGAGTTTTGCAGCCTTTGGCACAGGAGTGAATTTCCTCGGGTATCTCCGTGTTCTTCCCTGCAAGCTCACCGTTGTCTTTCTTGGGAGCCATCAGCTGCCCTGGCCAGCTCTGTCTTTCTGGGGACAGGACACCAGTCCCCCTCACATACTCCTTCAGGTGAGCCGAGAGGGGGGCCCACCTCTGAATGGAGTTTGCAGCAGCGCTGGGGTCATTACTCGCTGTCCCCTTGGGTCTACCCACCTCCCTGCAACCCTGAGCCCTTACGGTTACGTTTCTATCTGATGAGCGGCAACCATCCTCTTTCATAAAAAGCCCCTCCCCAGCTGGGTTTGGGGTGATACCCCTGGCTCATTCTGTTCTCCTGCCTTCTAACAATGATGGGATGAGCAATACTCCACCTCCGATCTGTGAGAGAAGGAAGACACAGCTAAAAAATCCTCTCTTGGCCCATGTGAGGCCACCATCTTATCTGAAACTTAAGCCCCTCCATGTTATTAATCCGCCCCCATCTCTTCAACAGTGTATGTAAGTGAAGTTATCGCCGGCTGACATGATATTATATATTTATTTGCATTTTATCCATTTCCTGTACTAGAATGTAAGTTCCAGGAGGGCAGGAACCAAATGTTTTGTTTTCTCTTCTCTCCAGTGCCTAGAACAGTGCCTGGCACATACCAGGTACATACTAAATAATTGTTGACTGGAGTCTTAAAGCCGTCAGACTGACCGAGAGAGAGAAAGTGCACGGGGACAAGATGGTCGAGGCCCACGCCCTGAGGAACCGCAGAGGAGGAGAGAGGAAACTCGCTCTAGAGAAGTTGAATTATGTGGAGAGATCTAATACGATGAGAACCTAAAGGTATCCTGCAGTCGCCGATATGGAGCTCACTGGTGACCTGTTGAGAACAGTTTCCAGGGAGAGGTGGGAAGAGACGGCAGACTTGGGGTTTAGAGCAAATGAGAGGGGAGAAAAAGGAAAGAGGGGGTGGGGTACCGATGGTGTTCAAGATGCTTGCGGCAGGAAGCGTGCCTGGGACGATAGCTGGGAAGGCACAGAAGCAAGGGTTTCCTTTTGTTGGCTTTTAAACTGAGGGATGCTACAGCGAGGCGTGAAAATGCAAGTAATATTAGTTAAATTCCATTTTCCACTGCCTGGCGCTGAAGGCCAGGACCCCTGAGGCCTGACCCCGCTCTCCCCTTGGCCTGGGACACTCTTGCTCTCCACATCAGCACAGGGCTTGTGCTGCCCCAGAAGGAGAAGAGATCGGGTGTGTCGTTCCCCTCCACGGGTGATGAATCCCAAGCATCTTTTCCCCTAAGATGAATTCAAGTCTCGAACCTAGTCCTGCATCCCTGCATGACTCTGGCCAAGTACCTTCACATCCCTGTGCCTCAGCTTCCTCGTCAGGGCCCTTCACCTCATCCCCAGTGCCAAGGCGTTTGGAGGTGGGGCCTGTAGGAGGGAGTCAGGTCATGAGTGTGGCGCCTCAGGAAGCGGATCTGTGTCCTTAAAAGAGACACCAGAGAGGTGGCCTCGGTCTCCACCATGCGAGGACGCAACAAGAAGATGGCTGCCTGCACACCGGAAGAGAGCCCTCACCAGATGTGAGATCGGCTGCCACCTGGAGCTTGGGCTTCCCAGCCTGAAGACCCGTGAGAAATAAAAGTCTGCTGTTTCAGCCACCTGGTCTGCGGGGTTCTGTCACAGCGGCCCAGACTGCGAAGACCCTGGAAGGACCCCACGAGGCTCCGTGGATTGCGTTGGAACTTTTCATAGCTTAGGGGGCAGACCCCACAGGGCTGGACAGAAGGTGCCTCGTTCTTGGAGGACTCAGAGCCCCCCACACACCCTCGCCAGCACCCCCAGCCCCGCTCAGAGCCCTAGTGCCGCTTTGTTCGAGGCGATCTTTCATGGAGCACCTGTCTGTGCTCGGCACTTGGCGTCCTTGACTCTGACCCTCACACTAGGCCCAGGGACAGATCGGGAACCAGACCCTCGGAGGGGCCCGGAAACAGGCGAGCCGGGACTGGCCTCCAGCCCGCTGCCCGCCAGGTCCTGCCCTTCCGGTGGCTGCACTGCGGTCCAGGCTCCTGGGCTTTCCTCACTGCAGAACAGTGCCAGCCTTGGTCTCTTGCTTCCAGCCTTTTCCCGTCCCTTAGAGGAAAGATGCTAGCTCACATCGAAAGAATTTTTATTTTAATTCTGCCCCTGCTTTCTTTAGACTCCAGCTCATCCTGAGTGCGATGAGATCTGAACAGCCAGGCCCTACCTGCTCCTGCTTGGCCTGAGCTCTTCCTTCAGACCGAGGGTCTCGGGCGGGGGTCAGCCAAGCAAAGCTGCTGTAGCCCCCATTGGAGGACACAGTGGCAGGCAGCCGGTCGCTGAGCTGGAACTGGCTGGCAGAGCTGAGGCTGTGTCCCACTCCCTCTGTCTGAGCCCTAAACCCTGGAGGACAGAACAAGAAAAATGATGAGGACATCCAGCCCTGAGCAAGGGACTAGCTCAGGGTCCTAAAACCGAGGTCCCGACCCGTATCCCCTGGGCCTCCTCCCCTTGCACCCGGGAACAGAGGCCAAGGGGTTCTGCCACCGAACACACAGCACATGGCTCGAAATCAGGGTGCTGGGGCCAGGCCAACGTTTGCCTGTTCCTACACGTCTCGGCAAAGCTACTCCAAACCCTCTCTTTCCCCAGCAGGAAAAGCATATGTTCTTTCCATATAGAGGAGAAATTGTTCCACGAGTGAGTAAGCCTCTTGGCGGCCGAGCCCGGCCCAGCCTACAGCACGCCCGGCAGGAAGCGGGCAGCCTTCTTACTGCTCTTGGAACCAGACCGGGCTGGCTCCTGACCCCCCAAGACAGCAGGCCTTTGGACGGGGCTGTGGTGGGGAGCAGAGGCTGGGCAAGTGCCCGAAGACAGCAGGCCAGGCCAGAGAAGCCTTTCCCTGAACAGAAGCACTTTCCTCCATCAGGCTGGGCCGGGCCAGGCTGGGCGAAGGAGGGCAGGAAGGCTAGGGGTCTGAGAAGGGCCGGAGAGCTCTCCAATCCCTTCAGTCCAGCAGCAAACAGGCCTGAGTCGAGGTGACTCAGGTATGCCCAGTGAGCGGGGCTTTCCGAGACCGTCTTTCCCAGCCACCTCCAAAATGCTCCTTGATGCCTCGGGGTTAGGTGGCAAGAAGTGACCCCATCCTCGGTGTCTCTGTGCATTCTGCCAGATCTGTGTGAACGTACAGGTCTTTCCCAAGTCAGCCCTGGGCTGGAGGATGCCACTTGTTCCCTTGTCCCAGTGGAGCCCTGGTTCCCTTCCCACATTTTCCCCATCTAAGAATCCACTGAGAATGGGGCTGAGGGGAGTGGGCAGAGAAGGGATAGGCAGGCTGGGGGGTGGGTGCGTGGGAGGTACAGAGGGGAAATAGGAGGGGCTCCACAGAAGGGAAACCATTGAAGAGATTGGGGGTGTATAACCTGGAAAGTCAAAGACTCGGGGTAGAGGTGAGAAACATAGCAATAATGTGAAGGTGGGTGACAGGTCACCACGTACAAGCAAGATTGGCTTTATCCTGGGTGGGAGTTCGTGGGGCAAGCCTGCACTTATAAATCAGGCGCCCCACCCCACCGAGCAGTGCTTTCGAGACAGTGAAGTCTCTGTCTTGGGACGTATCCAGGGCCCTGGTTGAAAGGAGTCAGGTGGGAGGTGGACTAGAGCTTAGGTCTCAAACTGGTGGCCCGTGGGCCAGACACAGTCCTGAAGATGCTGGCACTGGGCAGCATTTCTGCATGGCCACAATCAGCTGAGGCCGAGTGTCACCTGCCCCGTGCAGCTGGGCATGCGTTCCCAGTACTGCACGGCCCATCAGGCCCGAGTCACTCCTTTATTTCCTGCACTGGTCCCTTAGGCATTTAGGCCTGTGAGCTTTGGAGAAGATGCCCTGCCCACACTCACCCTTCTTCTTCTCTAGGCTCACCCTATAAGCCCACCTGGGGCAGGAGGAGGCAGCAGGACCTTCCCGTGGGCTCAGGTGAGACTACATGTCATGGGCCAGGTAGCGCTTTCACCTGCTAGAAACCGCCACCACTCCAAGCTCCTTGTCTGCCCTCCTCGAGCGGCCATTATGCTGGGAATCTATCATGGTCTCTGGGGACTGGACCTTCCCACCCAGGACAGCGGAGTCCCTCTCCTGGCCTTCCTGCCCTGGAGCACAGATAACACCCCCCCCCGAGTATTTAGGGTCTGGGAAGGGCACCCAGGGCAGGTGCACTGTGAACTGAGAAGGGACAAAGTGAGGAAGGGCGCCCCCCAACCCCCAGCCCAGGAGGGCAGCGCAGGAGACAATGCCAGCAGCAGTGGGTCTGAAGGAAGGTGGGGCAGGGTTGGGGAGGTGGGGATTGGAAACTAACGGGGGGAGCAAAGCAGGGCAGCCAAAGGGCTCCAGAAGGAGAGAACAGAAGGCAAGGCGATGCTAAGCCCAGCTCTGCCTTCTCCCTGTGTGCCTGGGGTGGAGTCCGACCTGCCCTTGCCAGGACTGAGGGCCGGAAAGCAGGAGGGAGAGGCCTCCCCGGGCAAGGAGATTCCATCTGAAGCCTGTATAGGCTGGGGCAGATTGCCGGGCGGTTTCACTTGCCTGGCCCAATCTGCTCCCACGGTAGCTATGGGAATTGGGACCAATATTCCCATTTGACAGATGAGGAGACTGAGGCAGAAGTTGTGCAAGGCCGAGTCTAGCCCCTGGGTAAGAGCGGGGCTCCTGGGCATTCACCAGGCCCAGGCTGCTGGGAGAGGGTCTGCTGTGGACGACAGAACTCGTCTGTCCCAAAGCAGCCGCTCAGCAAACATTACCTTCCTCTCCTCCGTGCTTTACAAACTCATCGAATGACACCAACACTTGCAGGCACAGCTCCAGTTGCACTGGGACCCAGGGGGGTTGGGAGTCCAGTGGTGCAGCCCAGGGGTGGGCCTTTATTTTTATTATGATCAGTAGTTGGTGGGTCCCTACCCCCGACCAGCTGGGGCTGGGCATCTCTACCCTCTTCTCTGCCCACTTGAAGGAAGGGGCACCTGCTCTCTCAGAGGTGAGACCTGTGAGCCAAGTCAGCCTGACTCTGAAGCTGGTGCTCTCTACTGGCTGTGCAGAAGGTGGGGGGTCTCGCCAGTGGGGCCAGGGCGCACAGCACACGCCCCCCCCCCCGACCTGACCCACACCTCACCGCCCACCCGGGAGGTGGGGTGGGTGCCTCCCCACTGGCAGCATCCGTGCACCCAGAGCCAGGAGGAAGCCGAAAGCTGGGTTAGAGCCTTCCTTGGGGGACTCCTTTGCTCTGGGAATCCTGGAATCACCCCTCCTTTTCAACGTGGAAGAGCCCTTGGCCTGGGAGTCCGAGAGCCGGACCTCACCTTCCAGGCCGGTCTGGAATTCACTCTAGCTCAGTGGCTGAGGGAGGGTGGCCTACAGGGTCCCTGCTGCAGCCCCCTGGCCATTTTTAAGGACACAGCCCCTCACACCTCATGCCCCCTAAGTGTTCCCCCGGCGGGCTCTGCCTTCGAGGCCCCCCCCCCCCCCCGGGACGGACAGACGGCCCAAGGGCACCACCTGGTGGCCAGTCTAAGCCAAGCAAGCAGCCGCGGAGGGCCAGGTCACAGCTCGGCAAGTCCAACGCCGGCAATGGGGCAGGAGAGAACTGAGGGAGCACCTCTCCACTCTCCCAGAAGTGGGAGGGAGTCCCCCGGGGTTCCCAGAGGTCAGTGTGCAAATGGGAGGCCCTGCCATTATAATGCAGTTTGAGTGAACAGCTCTCGAGTTTAGGGTCAGAGGGGCCTGGACTTGAATCCCTTGGGTCCTTAACCTCACCTCGAGTCCCTCATCTATGTAGTGGGGCTATTTAGAACCCGTTTTCCGGGGCTGTGGACATCTCTCTGCATGAGCAGGCAGCCCGGGGAGATGGCAGGGGGCAAGGCTGGACCGGCAGCAGGAGTCTACCCTGGCAGTACTCGGACCGTAAGCCAGGGGCTCTCAACTGTGGCCGCACCTTATAATGCCCTGATGCTTCGCTGTGGCTCTCTGAGCCTGGTCCTGGACCAGCAGCAGCAGGATCCCGGGGAACCTGTGAGAAATGCAGATTCTGGGGCTCCAGCCCAGACCTGCTGAGCTGGCAATTCTGGGGGTGGGGTCCAGCACCCTCAAGGTGATGTTGATGCTCCGAGTGCGAGAACACTGTGCTTAGGGACGGGAGTTGCTTAAAAAGCATCTCAGGTGATCCCAATGTCCAGGCGCCGGAATCACTTGCGGAGGTCCCGACTGGAATCCGCTGCCTCCGCCTCGTGTAACTCTGGTTTAGAGGTACCCGGGCCCGGATTAACATGACTACACTACAGCTGAGACTAATGAGCAGTCACTGCTCTAATGTGGACCCCTCCCCACACTCGACTCCTGCCCCCCCTCGGAGGCCAGGCTCCCGCAGCGGAGTGCTCTCCCCGGGCCTCCTCGTCAGGGCCTCCTCGTCAGTGAGCGATGCAGACAGTAACCACGCGTTACTGGCATCGGCTGGGGGCTTGCGCTCTGACAGGCGTGGTGCTGCGGGCTTTGTATGCGACATCTCGCAAGAACCCTATAAATTGTTAGAATTCCCCCATTTTAGGGGACGTCTGGGTGGCTCAGTAGGTTAAGCGTCTGCCTTCGGCTCAGGTCATGACCCCAGGGTCCTGGGTTGGAGCCCCACTTCGGGCTCCCTGCTCAGGGGAGAGCCTGCTTCTCCCTCTCCCTCTGCTGCTCCCCCTGCTTGCTCTCTCTCTGTCAAATAAATAAAATCCTTAAAAAGAAAATTTTCCATTTTACAGATGGAGAAACTGAGGTACAGAGAAGTTAAAGAGAAGCTGAGTAACTCAACTCTAGCTACTAAATGGCAGAACCAAGACTCCAACCTAGTTCTGACTTCAAAATCCACTACCTTTGCTTCCTCATTTTACAAGAGGAGGGATGACTTGTCACCATGCTCTGTACCTCGGCTTCAGGGCTCCCCAGAGCCATGACACCCGTTTCAAGCCGGCACGAATGGACCTCTGAGCCAGAGCGCCACTCCCGTGCGCGTAAATGCAACAGGAAAAGGGAGGCAGAGGCAAGGGTTTAGTTATGTGCCACCTAGGTTCCTCCAGCTTCTTCTTGGATGCACAGGATTCAAGATTATTCAGGAAACCACCACCCCCCAACCCCCCAGCCCACCCCCGTTCCAGCTCAGTCTTGATTGTCCACTAAGCTTCACACAGACCGGCGCCCATCACCCTTACCCGGCTCCGAGAAAGGCAAGAGGAGTATCCAACGATGGAGTAGAAAAAATATAGAGCTATTTTACTACTAGAGACGCATTTTCCAAAAGCAAGGGGGTCTTGAAGGGACAAAGACTTTGGGGACATTCCTGCAAAAGTGGCCACCGGGAGCTCCAGTCCCGCTCGGCCAGGTGGGCAGCCCTCAGCGGGCTCGAATTCGCTGGGAAAGCAGGTAGAGCTCCATCGTCGCCCTGGCGTCCTCCACCGAGCTGTGTCCAAAGCGGCTGTTCTGCAGACACAGGTACAGGGTGGGGCTGAACGCAGAGAACCCGTGTGGCCCGGGCCTTCCCCGCTCACACCCCGGGTTCCAGGGCCCCGAGGTGGGTCAGTGGTGAGTCTCTCCAGGCTTCTGATGGCCGGCACTTGGCAGGTGGCTGGGGCCGGCCTGGCTTCCGCTGTCCGCCCCGGAGCCGGGGCCCTAGGCGCAGGCGTGGCCAGGCACAACTTCCAGCCTCTGGAGCACCGGGCTGTGCCCTCCAGGTGGGGACAGGGGGCGCTGCAGACCTGCTGTCAGACACAGGGAGCTCCAGGGCACCGGGCACATATTTTAAAAAAAGGTCAAAACGATGTTTCTGAAGTGCAACCTCAGTGAATCCAGGTGCTGACCATTCTGTCCTGGGTCCTGTGTGCCACGAGGCTGACAGAGGGACCCAAATTTGGCCCCTTCCCTGAGACCCACACAACTTCCGGTAGCCCGGCCAAGGGGTGCCTCATACCTCAGGCTGGGGCTCCTGCTCTCCCCTCCCCGTCCCCCTCCACAAAGACCCACCCTTTGGACTCATGCACACCTGCCCTCCTCCCCGCCCCCCTGTTCTTCATTCCTTCGGGCTGATACGCCACCGTCCCTTCCGCCAAGAGTTGCTCAGGCACAGGGCCCAGCCCTGCTCAGCCATGCGTCTCCAGCACCCCGTCCAGCCTGGCGCAGAGTACGTGCTGATAAATAGCTGTTGACCGGGAAGGCCCCCACATGGAGCTGCAACTGCTAGTGTCAGGCCCACCGCCCTCAGTCCTGCCACGTCGGTGATCTCCCAAGCGCCAGCACCTGGGTGCCCTCGCCTGGGGCTTGCTGGAGATGACAGGTGCTGAGGAGTGGGGGGCCCCGGGAGCGACAGCAGCCACGCCTGATGGGAGCTGTCAATACCTCCACTCCCGGCATAAATCTGGGGTCTGTGGGATTGCCCAGAGGCCCGCAGTGGGGTTCAACTCCAGTTATCCATGGAGTAACTGCCTTGAGTTTAAAAGCACACACAAGAAATCTTCATTGGGTGCCTTCCCTTCCCTGCCTCTCATCCTCGCTCTCCCAGCGCGTCCTGGGGTCACCTCTTGAATAAGCCTCCTGCACTCTGGTCCTTGTCCCAGGCCGGGGGCCAGGGAAGCCCAAAGACAGCACCCCTCCTTGCCCCCAAGCCCAGGCGGGGGGGGGGCGGGGGGGGGGGGGGGGGGGGGGGGCAGGTGGAAGGCAGAGCATCTTTGGGGCCCAATGTGGGGGTTCTGGAGCCCCTGGGGGACGTGAGAGCCTTGTGGTGGGAAGGGGCCCCCCCCGGAGCCCAGGGAAGGCAGGGGGTGCTCACCTGGATGCGGCGGCCGAGGAGGCGCTCGCTGAGCACCCGGAGGGACACCTGCTTGCGGGACAGCAGGTTGGCTTCCCACTGCAGCAGCTTGTCGGTGGACGTGTCGTAGACGGAGTAGTGGCTCATGTTCTCTTTCAGCGCCTGGAAGTCGTGCTTCAGGTCGTGGCCCACCACCAGCTTGCCTCTCAGCAGCTGCAGGATCTGGCCGGGAAGACACGCAGCCCACGCCTCATGCAGGGTCCTCCGCGCGGGTCTGGGGCAACCGCTGGAGGCAGCCGCTCCTCCACTTGCTGCGTGACTTTGAGCAAACTGTACCCCCCCCCCCCGGGCTTCCC
>NW_024425230.1:19936377-19952701 GCF_017311325.1 Ursus maritimus | reverse complement strand
TCCCCCCCCCCCCCGGGCTTCCCACCTGTCCTCGAGAAAATGAGGAGACTAGACCGGGCCCCTCCTCACGCTCGGTGGTTTAGGTATGTGCCAAAGGCGCGTCCCTGACTCCTTCCGTGGCTTCCACGTGTGACAGGAGTGGCTGCTGCTGAGCGTGTTCCACGTGCCACGCTAAGTACGTCACATATATTAGGTCACCTCATCCTTTCAACAACCCTCCTGCGGCAAGCACAAGCCCGACCTCGCACAGATGCCCACGCCCTGAGCCCCAGAATCCACGGCCGCGTTGCCGGGCAGGGGGGAGTTCAAGTTGCTGACGGGCTTCAGGTAGAAGACGACCTCCCGACAAGGGCCGTCACCTGGATTACCCACGTGGGCCCAACATAATTGCAAGGGCCCTTCTATGTGGGGGTCAGTGATTTGCCCTGAGGACTTGACAAGCAGCTGCTGGCCTGGATGAGGGAGGAAGGGGCCGGGCGTCAAGGAACAGGGCGGCCTCTAGAAGCTGGAAAAGGCAACGAAACGCACCCTTCCACAGAGCTTCCAGAAAGGAACGCAGCCCTGGCCACACCTCGATTTCGGCCGTTGAGGCCCGTGGCAGACTTCTGAACTGTGGAACGGCGAGCACGTGTGGTGCCTTCAACCACCCAGCTTATGGTTTGGTTACGGCGGCCATAGAAATCGAGCGGATTTCAAAACAAGTTTGTGGATCCCTTGGCACCTCCGCTCTCCAAAGATGGAGCCAAATCCCCCTCGCCTCCAGTGAACGTGGGCCAGCCTGTGTGACTTCTGACTTCTCTGGGGGCCAGTCCCCCAGCAGCCCTGAGCTACCCCGAAGCCACCTGCTGGAGACCCCGCAGGGAGGCGGACAGCCGTGCCCGAGGGGCCCCGGCGCCAGCCACTGGATGGCTGGGCAAGCGGACCTCCCAATAATTCCGGCTCCGGGCCTGCGGGACGCCCGAGCCACCCAGCAGGCCCCACCGGCCAAGCCCCGTCCAGATTGCAGGTGCACGAGCAAAGTAAATATTGACCTTGTTTGAACCACTATGTTTGGAGGTGATTTGCTAAGCACCATTAGATAAGTGGGGCAGTCACAGAGCTAGTGAGTGACGGTGGCAGAGCCAGCCTTCAAAACCAGCAGCAAAGCCACACTCAGGAGCAGGCCTGCTCTGGGCCTCCACCAGCCACGCAGCCGAGCTTTGGGGAGCAAGCCCTAAAGTACCCTCACGAGTGCCCAAGCCCACCGTCTTGCCTCTATCCTGACTCCTTTCCCACGGTGGCCCTGTGGACAGCGTCCTACCTTGGGCCACATGGGCCACTCCCCCTTTTATACCTTGGCTGCCATTGGAGAGGATGCGAGGGGGATCTTGGGCGGAGCTGCGTCAGGCCCTTGCCGGAGGGGCAGCTTGGCGCTCAGGCGCCCCTTTGGACAGGTCTCTAACAGTTTCTGCCCTGTCTTCTGTGCCTGGGGGAGACTTCTGACATGGCTAACACCCTCCCGTGTCTGCTTCTGCATCTAGTGGCTTCCTGGGACATCACGTGGGGCATTACACACTCTCCCTTGGCCACCACAGGATCACTGCAGCCACTCTACAGAAGGGGAAGCCAAGGCTCAGAGACATGAGGCGACTTGTCTGGGGGGTCTGTCCATCTCCCGTCAGCAGGCAGTGTCACCAGCCTGCCCATCACCTCCTCCCCCGTTCCCGTGGTTTTGTCAGTGTGTCGGGGCCACCGCTGGACAGAGCCCACAGTCAGCCTGGGGACTAGGGACGCTCACTTGAGGAATGGAGCTGGGCTGGTCGGATGGACACGGGCTGCTCACACTTGGGCTGCGGCATCCCCCCGTGAAGCCCCAGACATCTGGGATTCTGGATTCCGCATTTCTACGGCTGGTGCCGCCGCTGCTGCTCAGGGCTCACGAGTGGTGAGGGCACAAGGCCTCAGCAGCAGCTTGAGTCCTGTGTGTGGAGGAAAGCACGGTGGCCAGCACAGGGCCGAGCTGGGCAGCCGGCGGTCACGCACCTTTCTTGCTGACATCCTTTCACATTCCTGAACAATGTGGCCTGTTTTCCCCCAACGAGGAGCTGGCTCGGGCCCAGTTCACACAGAGCCCTTGAGGGACTGTCTGCCATTCCAGAAAGGGCAGCCACGGGTCCCAGGCTCAAGAGGGCCGAGTCACTGGGAGGTGGATTCCTGGGAACTTAATCACTTCTGGAGCCCAAGGGTCCGGGGGCGGGGGGTGGGGGTAGGGGGCCTATGGTCAGCACCATGGGACTCATGATGAGACAAATAAAATACGAGGAGTGGACAAGCAGAAGGAAGAGGAAGCCGGGAAAAAAGAAGAATCTATTTGGCGGAGAGGTGCCAGCAACTTTTCAGACCAAGGACGCTGGGCCCTGGGCAGGAAGAGACTGCTGGTCCTCGCTGCGTGCTCTCAGACAGGTCCAAAACCACATGTGGACTTCGGTTCCCCATGTGTAAGGTGAAGGCCGGGAGAGGTGAGGCTCCAGCGGCCCCTTCGCAGCCAGGGCACCACCAGCTTCCTGAGGCAGGGCTGGGAGGGAAGTGGGGGGCCTGCTGAACCCCAGGGACGGGGAGAAGGTGCCAGCTGGCGGGACCTCAGGGCTGCGTGACCTGCTTTGGCTGCGGGACCTGCCCTGAGTCAGTGTCAGGAGGCAGGTGTGTCAAACACAGGGGGCAGAGTCTCAAATTCCTGGAGAGGGCAGAGTGGGGAGGTAGAGGGGCAGTCACCCATCTGCTCTCATCACTGGCCCCGGGCCAGGGACTTTCCTCACCTCACCTGGGCACCCCTCAGCATGAGGATTCCGATTTCCCTGCCACAGAGGGGGGACTGGGGGCCAGAGAGGTGGAGAGGCTTGCCCAGGGGACACAGCTGGTGACTTAAGAGCTGCAGTGAGGTGTCCGGATCTGCCTGACCCCATCCCTATCACTACAGTTGTCCTTGTCACCACCTGCTGAGAACCTAGTTCAGCATTAGTAATGTCAGAGTGGAGAGCGATGCTGGACCCTGGTCAGCTCTCAGTGAGGATTTCCTGAAGCAGGAATGGGGCCCCTATGAGGCCAGAATCATCAGACCATCTTACCGACAGGCAAAGGGGGACACAGAGTGGCGTGTACCCGTGTCCCATGGCAGAGGTGTGATGGCCAATGGCAGGTGTCAGCCTCTAGCCTCCTTCCACTGCATTCCTGCTCTTGTTCCAAGTATTCCTGAGATGTGTCTGATCAGAAAAATCACCTGGGGTCCTTGTTAAAAATCCAGAGGGCCAGGCCCTCCTGTCACCTTCCTGAGTGGCCCCAGTGCCCTTCTTCCTCCGGCCCCCCGCCCTGCTCTGCAGGTGCGCCCGCCCTGTCTGTATCCCACAAGGCTGCTTCTGCTGGGGGAAACCTGGATGGTGACATCATCCTCCTCCATCTGGCCAGGCCCCACAGACACCGGCCCAGTGGCGGGGCCTCCACAGGGCACTTGGCCCAGGCAAGGGCAGCTGTACGGGAAACAGCTGTAGGAAGCCTCACTTCTGCTGCATTTCCCTCCTAAATCGGGAGGCTTCATAGTATTCAGTTGGTTTGTTTGCCAACTAAAAATGTAATTATCCCTCCCCGAGGCCAGTCATGGGTAGGTGCTACTCAACAGACTGGGTTAACATTAAAAGAGCATTAACTTACAAAAATAAACTATAAGCAATTAAAAATTACTGTTAGAAAATAAAACACAAAAAACCCAGCATTAACCCACCAGGTGAGAGCCCTGAATCTGAACACCGAGTTGTAAGCACACTGTATGTCCTTAAGCAAGTCGCTGCCCCTCTCTGGACCTGTCTCCTCATGGGTTCTCTCCCGCACTGACAGCCTGATTTGTAGGGCTCAACGTGGGCACTATCAATACTTCTTCAGTGTGTGTGTGGCCAGGGGAGGGGCTGTGTTGTGCATTATAGGATGGTTTAGCAACATCCCTGTCCTCTCCTTACTGGATGTCAGGACCCCTGCCCCATTTATGACAACCAGAAATGTCTCCAGATACCGCTAAATGTCCCTTGGGGGGCAAATCACTCCACATTAGGAACTGCTGCTCTGGATGACGCTCAGACCTAGAGGTTTCAGAAGGTAACAGGCAGTAACTTCCCGCTATAAAAGTAATGTAACCACATTACAAAAAATAAGAGAGAAAGGAGTGGCGGGATCCCATGCACAATCTCAGTGCCCTATGGCAGCAACCCTCCTGGGTGGATGGGGTGGGGCTTGGTGGCTCCCCAGAGCCCTGCTGGCTGCCATGGGCTGGTCTATGGCTCACCACGACCAGGGCCCACTCGCCGCTCCGGTCGGAGGAAGAGACAGGTGGGTGAGCAGCGTTTGAAAGTTGCCTGTGTGAAACCAAGGCCAGGTGAGCCCTAGACTCACCTGAGAGGGGTCACACAGCCCTGGGGGGTCGGATAAATGGCTGACAGGCTTCTTCCCTTTGAGAGCCCCCCCAACACATGTGGGGACCCGTGATCCCGGTTTCTGACTTGGGGATTAGAACATATGGGTGATAGAGTGGATCGAGCTGCATCTGTGTCCTTGGTCGTGAACACATGACAGCTATTGCCTGTACCACATCTTCACGCACAGGCTGTGCCCGACACTGTCCCTTACACACACTGGACACTTAGCACTCAGCGAGCACTTTTATACACGTCGATCATGGGATCTCACGATCCCAGAGCAAATTCTGGAGCCTGAATTTGGATCTCTGCTACCCCTTCCTTGGACAGCTTGCTCAGCCTTGCGCCTCAGTTTGCTCATCTGTAAAATGGGGTAGTGATGCTGGTTAACCACCTCCCAGGACTCTTGTGGGAGCAACGGCAGCGGTGCGTGGAAAGTGCTGAGGACAGAGCCAGGACACGGTGCTGGGTATACGCGCACTGCTTCCCCCACCCTGTGTCACAGAAGCTCCTACCGAAGGGCACAGAGAAGTTTAGCCACAAGCCAGAGGACACAGACCCACGTCCACACACGTCTGATGACAGGGCACTTGCCCTCCGGCCTCAGGCTGCGTGTGTACCACCGCCTCTCGGCAGCAAAGGCCGGCAGGAGGACAGGGGCGGTTTGTTCCACCCAGCTGCCAGAACGCCTGTATTTTGTGAAAATCAAGTCAACTCCAACCCCACAAACATTCTCAGGGTACCCTCCGTGCGCAAAGCACACCATCCAGTCTGGGGGCAGGATAAATCACACCGCACCACGTGGCACTAGGCGGACCATGCGTGCGGACAGGCAAGCTTTAAGTACAGAGGCCATAGCAAGAACTAGAGGTGCCCACACAGGGAGGTGCGGATGGCGGGCAGGGTGGGGAAGGGCATCACAGAGGACTCCTCTGGCCGGGGCCTGCCAGCGTGGTAGCAGATCGAGGGGCAGGGATGGGGGACAGGGGGAGAGTCGGGGTGTGGCTGGATGGTGGCTGAGCTAGGAGGGAAGGCAGGAAGGGCAGGTCGGGAGGGTTTGGAGGTCCGAGAGTGTTGTGCTGGGGGACCTTGGGCAATGGGGAGCCATGGGAGGTATTTGAACAGTGGAATGGGGAGGCTGTGATCTGAGCCAGGCCTGGGGAAGTTTCGCTGGCACCAGGTGGGAGAGATTGAGAGCAGGCATACCTGCTGTTCAGGCAGAAAACGAGAGCCGGAATCTAAGACCATGGTTCTCAAGGGAAGTCAGAAAGGGGACTCGGACCTATCATCTGGGGTCTGCCCTTCTTTCTCCATGGGCACAGCAGCCATGGGCCCGGCACTGTGTTTCGGGCTACAGGCCACATCACGACAAGGCCAGGGAGGAGGCATTAGCACCCCCTGTCACTGATGAGCAAACAGGTTCAGAAAGATTCGAAAACTTGCCAAAGGTCACACAAACCACTGAGTGACGGAGCAGGAGCAGGAAATGTAAACCCCAGATGTGGTTCAAAGGTCTGCCTGGTCTATAGATTCTTGGTTCCCTCTCTGAGTGGTTTCTCAGTGCCTGCTCTGGGCAGGGCTCCGAGCTACACGCGGGAAGCCTGGGGCCTGGCATAATCTCCTGCTGAGATCCAAAGCTTCTGCGCTGAACCTGGATGGGGACCTAGGCGGCGCGACGCCCAGGCCAGCGGATGTGAGCAGCATCTCCCTGCTGCCTCCTCTCCCCCTGCTCTGGGCTCTCCTGCCCTTTCTGCCGCTCTGCCAGCGAGGGGGTGGGAGGCCGGGGAGAGAAGGAGCAGGAAGGACGGAGACACACAGTCCACCTGACTGCTCAGTGGGGATCTGAATGTGGGGGCTCCCGCCGTGTCCCTGGGCCTCCTGCTGACCCCTGAACAGCCAACCCACCTCTTCCTTATGTGCCTTCCCCTACTTGGTGACTCCCCTTTGGCCACCTCCATCCTAACATTTTTTCCGTCCCAGTCCTCTGTTTGCTGATACCCCCCAGGGGACTCTGACTCGCCCCCTATTGACATCTCTTTCCTCACTACCATCTAGCCTCCCCAGCACCCCCCATTCCAGTCTTCTCGAGACTTGGGTTTGATCCTGCCATGCTCTTGCTCAAGAATCTTCCATGGCTCTCTGTGGCCCACTGGGTTGCGGACACAGGCTCCGCCCACCCCTTGCAAATACCACCAGCCTCATGGAGTCTTTCCAGTGCCATGCAGATGTACTGCACCCCCAGCTCAGGGCTCCCCGGCCTCCTCTTACTACCTATAGGACAGTGCTGTCCAGTAGACAATACCATGAGCCACATATGTAATTTTTAAATCATCTAATCACCATATTTGAAAAGGTAAAAATAGGGGAAGTTAGTTTTAATATGCTTTATTGAACCTAATATTCCAAAATACTATCATCTTACCATGTAATTGATATAAAAAACTATTGAGGTATTTTATGAATTTTTTAATACAAGTCTTTGCAATCCCGTGTGCGTTTTAACTTACAGCACATCACGGTTCGGACCAGCCACTTCTGGGGTGCTCACAGCTGCATGTGGCTCGGCGGGCCCCTACTGGATGCACAGCCCTAGAGGTCTGAGGCTGAGCTCCGAGTCCTGACCACCTTTGGTTATGGGAACCTTCGCGAGTCACTTAGTGTTACTGGTTGAATTGTGTGTGCCCTCCCCCAATTTATATGTTGAAATCCTAACCCCCAGCACCTCAAAACGTGACTTATTGGGAAATAAGGTCATTGCAGATGCAATTAGTGGAGGCCATCAGGGCCCTAAAACAACAGGACCGCTGTCCTTACAAACGAGCAACGGGGGCACAAAACACGCACACGACGAGAATACCATGCGAACAAGAAGGCAGAGATTGGGGTGATGCTTCTACGAGCCAAGACACACTCAGGACTGCCACGACCCCCGGACGCTGGGGGAGAGACGCAGCACGGACTCTCCGGCACAGCTGCGGAAGGAAGCAAGCCTGCCGACACCCTGAGCTTGGACTTCCAGCCTCCACGACCACGGGACTTCTGTTGCTGGAGCCCCCAGTCTGCGGTACTTCAGTACAGTGGCCCCAGCAAACAACACACTCAGTTCAAGCAGGCCTTCGTTTGCGCATCTGTGATATGGGGCTAACAGACAATCGTGAACAGCTAACCTTTCTGGAGTCCTCATCTAGGCACTCTCTCTAGACACTTGCTCAATCCTCACGATAATCCTGTGAAATTGCTACTGTTCTTACACCCAGTTTCTGTTCCAGAGGCCACCCGAGCAACTTGCCCGAGGTAACTCAGCTGAGTCACCAGCCAGGATTCAAGACTGGCCCTCTTAACTCTGGGTTCACAGCTCCCGAGAACCCTCCTGGCGGCTGTCCCGGCAGGTGGGAGCGAGCCCCAGAGCGCCTGTGCTCAGGAAGCAGGAGGCATTGTTGTTTATGTTCTGCGTGTATCTCCAGCGGCCGGAGCCCGGCACGCATGCAGTGTGTGCCGCTGAGACAAACCACAGTCCTCTGTGCTCCTCTGGGACTCCCCCCAAGCCCCAGCAGCCCAGACACTGATGAATTTACTTGTGTTTCTCAACTTTCCCAGAAGTGACTAACGCTGGTGCAAGAAGAGGTTGAGTTTGCTTTCCATCCTGTGACTCAGAGAAACAGAAACAGAAACTGGGGCCTGAACAAGTCATCACAATTAGGTGAGCCAGGAGGGTAGGAAATCTTGGGGCCACAAACTGATCTCAAGCAGATGGAAGCCCTACCGTGGGTCTGGATGCAAGCTCTCCCCTCGGCCCAGGGGCTCCGGCCTGTTCTCCAAGACCGGGAGCCCCCCACCAAGGGCCCAGCCAGTGAGAGCCCGTTTCCTCATTTCCTCCTGGGGCTGACCAGGGGCAGCCAGGGTAGAGAAAAGAATCCCACCATGGGGAACATCAGGTGGGACCCAGTTCCCCCATCACAAGGCCACCAAGGTGGACCGGATGCCTTGAAGCCTGCTCCCAGGTGTGAGTCTAGGCTGAGGGCAGGAGGCCTTTGCACAGATGCCTTCGTGCTCCCTCGTGCAGAGGTGGGGGGAATCTGCCACATCTGGGGTCACAGGTCACAGATCTGGCACCTGCGGAAGGTGCCAGGGAAGTGTGCACCTGTATGTGTGTGTGGGGGTCCGCGGCCTCCCCGCCACCCCAGCCTGGCCGGTGGACGGCCCTCCACTCACCTCCCGCCTGGCCACGGCGAATGGCCTGGCCGCCTCCATGTGCCAAGGCGTGATCCCGCTGACCGGGGTCCTGTAATCAGTGATCTCCCCCTCCGGCCGGATGAACTCGTCGTAGAGCACGGTGCCGTGGACGTCCACGAGGCTGCAGCGAGCTAAGCCGCTCTCCCGGCCGGGCCCCAGCCCCACCATCTCGCAGTCCATGGCCACCACCTCCAGGTTGCTTGCCATGCTTCACCGGGACCCGGACCCTCAGACGTGCTGGAGAGGGCAGGCAGGCGGGGCATCGCTCAAGGGCCAGCCACGGGGCCAACACCCCGCCAGCCTGTGCCCTCTGCCCTGTTTGTCATGAACACCACCCGGCAACAGGCAAAGCCGGCCTCTTCCCACCCCGCCCGGCTTCCTGAGCCTAGCGGTCCTGGGGCCTCAGGACCAGCAGGCCCCCTGCTTCCACGCCCCCCAACCCCCACCGCCCCAGCTCCCACTCACCTGCCTGCCTCTGCTGCCTTCGGCTCACGTCTGCCTCTCTGGTGCCACTTCTCCGCTACTGCAGTCACTCTGAGCTGTGACTCATCTCTGACTTCACGCCGGGAATCCCGACCCTGTTTCAGTTTCTGGTTTGTTATCAGGTGAAGTCAGGGGCGCGGGAGGCCGGGCACATGGGCTGGGCTGCTGGCAGCCTCCCCGTCCTCGCCGCTCGCCTTTACCCCTGTCCCCCGCCCCGCCAAGCGCTTGTGCTTGGAGCCCTCCCCTTCTCTGATAAGGCGGCTGATGAGAATCGAGTGGATTGCCACACCTTCCTTCCCTTTCTCACCCTCCGCCTGCCCCGAGAATAAACATTCCCAGGATTGGAGACCACAGAATGTCCCACAACTTCCGGGGCCACTACCAACCTGACACTCAGTGACATCTCTTATGGGGGCAGCAGGAGCCGGCTCTTGGGACATTGAGGCTATTAATAGGGAGGCATGAGAAGGTTGGGTGTGAGTGGGGCTACCCGCCCCCCACTCAGGGAAGTCGAGGAGGTCGGGAGGGAGCCCCTAGAGTCTCCAGTGCTTCGGGGTGTCTCAGAATCCACCATCTGTCTGCCGTCAAAGGGCTCCGCCTCCAGCCAGGCTGAGGACTAGGAAAAGAAAGCCTGGAAGGAGCCCCCCACCAGTCTGGCCACACACTCCACCCGCTCCCAGGCTGTACTCTGACCTCTTACAATGGTGCCTGACACATGGAGAGCACTCGGTATTTATTGAATAGATGAATGAGTTACAGCTACGATAAAAACAGAGCGAGCTTTCAGGGAGAAGCCGTCAGCACGGACTGCAGTGAGGCTCTTGCCTCCTGCCGCAGACCCACAAGGGCTAAGCTTCGAGCTGTGGGATCTGATTGCCCCCAGATGTCACCAAGACTTGTGGCTTGGAAAGGAATTTCCCCAGGTCCCTGGTGCTCTCACCAAGTGATGTCTCACTGTAACAGACCTCAAACATAACATCAAGTCCTGAAATATGTCTAAAGGATAAGGCATTGTTTGTTGATTGTCGTTCAATTGGTTTGACTTTGAGATATGAGATTATTTGGGGTTCCCATCCCAAATGAGCAACTTTTGCTTGAATTCAGACTGTTTGGGGACTTTTTGTGGCTCAAATGCATAAAGGATTATGACTCTGATTTAGGGAGATGAAGCAAAATGTGTTTACGTGAATATCCATTGAAAAAGTAACCCCTGAAAGACCCAATGGAGACGTTTCTGCTTCTACAACCCCCATAGGGACCCCACGGATCTCACCCCTTCACATTGCTGGCCTCCTCGGGTCTCAGACAGAACATATGCCCACCCGTCCTGTTCTGTGCCCCGGAGTCCTGCTCTGTAGTCACCAGCCCCACATTTCCCCTTTGCCCTGTCCCACCTGTGCATCAGCTCCCGGGCCTTCCTGCCTCCACCTTATGCCCTGCTCCACACTGTCCTTCAAATCTGAAAAGATTTCGTTTCCCCACATCTATCTCTTGCACTGTTTGGGACAGCAGTTGGCTCCAGAACCTACAGTCATTTCCTGTTGTCCAAAAATAAAAAGCAAACCTCAACTCCCATGCAGTTTCCGAGACCCCATCACCTGCTCCAGTGGCCTTTCCAATCGCATCTTGCATCACTGTGCACACCTAAATCCGGGGCCTTTGTGATTCACGCAGTGCCTCCTACAGACACGCCCCCACCCCACCCCCGGGGTCCTCCCATTCCGGGCCCTAGGGCCAGCAGGGCAGGATCGGGTCTCTGGTCTCTGTCTTCGGTCCTGCTGCAAAGGCCAGCCCCTCTCCACACCTTCACCACCCCTCCTTCCCTCCTCCCACTGCACTGGCTGTCTGTTCCCCAGGGCCTGGGCATGTGCTAGCCCAGCTCGAAAGCTCTGCTTCCAGGTTATCTACCCAGTTTGCTCCCTCTCCCTCAGGCCTCCCACCAAGGCCTTTTCTGACTTCTATTCAAAACTGTACCTCCTCTCGCTTCTGGATTTCTTCTGTAGGAATAATCAGCGCCATCTGAAATACTGTGTATCTCACTTGTTCATTCACTGTTCCTGCTCCCACTTGTTTGGTTTGCTGCAAGGCCCCCAGCCCCTGGAGCCCTGCCTGGGTCCCAGGTATTGTGTGCACTGAGGTTAGACACAGGCACTGTGCAAGCCCAGGGGAGGAATCCCTGACCCCAGCCAGGGAGGGGCTGCTCCTAGATTGGATGCTCCCCCCGGCCCCCCACCCCAGGTGCCCAGACCCAGCCGGCAAATCTTAGGTCGGGTGACCGAAGGAAAATGAGTCACTCAGGGCAAACCTCTCAGCCTTACAAGACACACGTCCTATCTCACATGGCCCGCCTGTGGCCGCACAAGGTACAGAGGCTGCCACTGTGTGGCCCCAGGTACAGGGCACAGGCCAGGAGGATGATTCATAACAGTGGGTCAGACACCACTCCCTGCAGGTACCCTGACCTTTGAATTCCTGTTCAACCATCTGTCTCAGCGGGGCCTGTGCTCCAAAAGGCGCATGTGTGAATTTCTCAATCCCGTGTGGCAGGTAGAAGCGTCTCCATCGAATGTCAGCAATTTCATGTGGGTCATGCAAAAGTGCTAATGGGATACATTTTTAAAAAGACATAAAAAGTGAAAAATGAACTATATATCAATAAACACGCAAAAGAGGTTCAAAATCTCTACTCGTTAGGGAAATGCAAATTAAAACCAAATTAAAACCCCACGCCCACTAGGATACCCTACCAAAAAAAACCCCAAACAGAACAGAACAAAACAAACAAACAAAAATAACAAGTGTGGGTGAGGATGTGGAGAAATGGGAAAGCCTCTGGGCTGTGGGTGGGGATGCAAACTGGTACAGCCGCGGTGTCAGACAGCACGGCGGGTCCTCCAACACTCCCAACACAGATCCACCAGAGACGATCCAGCAATCTCACTTCTGGGTCTGCACCCATGGGAACCGAAAGCAGAATCCCAAAAATACTGCACACCCACGTTCACAGCAACATTATTCACAACCAAGCGGGGAAGTCACCCAAGTGTTCACTGAGGGCTGACTAGGGTCAACAGAATGCGGTCTATGCGTCCAAATGATTATTCAGCCTTAAAAGGGAGGGAAATTCTGACACATACTACACATGGATGAACTGCGAGGGCCGTACGCTAAGTGAAATGAGCTAATCACAAAGACAAAGACTGTATGATGCTACTTATATGGGCACCTGGTCAGATTCAGAGAAACAGAAAGTGGAAGGGTGGTGGTCCGGGGCTGGAGGGAGGGGGGAGTCAGGAGTTCGTGTTTAATGGGCAGTTTTTGTTTTGCTCGATGGCAAAGCTCAGACTGGCTGTACGACAATGTAAATATTCTCAACGCCACGGAACTACACCCTTAGAAACGGTCAAGTTGGTAACTTGCATGTTAGGTGTATTTTATCACAATTAGAACTAAACATTTTCTTGGCAAGTGAGTACATAGCCTCAGAAGAAACAAACTTTGTGCTCTACAATAAGGCAGTTATAAAATTAAAAAAACCAAAACCACGTAAATTCTGTAGCTCTAGAATGTTGTCGCATCCCAAAGCATCACTTGAAAGCTCCCACCTCAACGGCCGAAGCGCCCAGCAAGACTCAGTGCCCCAGCACCCCCGATCCCTCCACCAAGCCGCCCTCCCACTCCAGCCTGACAGTTCAGAAAAGGGCCCTTCACCCCCTTTTCTAATTGAGTTTTATTCCCGAACAAATGGTTTTACAACAAAGCTGATTTTAAACCCAGTACATTTCCCCACTGGTAACAGCTCCATCTTCCTTCAACCCAGAGCCCAAAGAATCAAAACTGCGGCCTCGCCGGGCTGTGAGTCTGGCGCCAGCTACAGACTTGGAAGGAGTCCAGAACAAAGCGCTGGAGCAGGCCGGCCGAGGTCGATGCCTCCGCCGGCTCCCTGCTCCGCAGACAGGGAAGGAGCTGGGGACAGACACCTTGGAAGTAGTGTGGTTTCAGCAGTGTCTCTGAGTTCCCCGCCCTGCTGCTTGGGTCAGACTGACATAAAACCACTGTCATTTCCTGCACGCAGAGGAGGGACACCGAGCGCACACAGGTCACCCAGCCGCAGGGAGCAGTGAGGACCCGGCTCCCCAGCACCTCCATGCTGTGTCCTTGGACACTGTGCTGCGCAGTCAGCACTGATCCCCACGACAACCCTGTGAGGTAGGCTGTGGCATCGTCCGCATTTTACAGAGGAGGAAACGGGCTCAAGAGTGAGGTCACCTCCTTGCTCAAGGTCTCACAGCTATTAAGTGGCAAGCAAAGATGGGGCGCAAAGGTCTGTGCGGACCTGAGCTCTTGGTTAACCTCAATACTCCCAAACTGCCCCTTGGGAAACACGGAAAGAGGGGTGGCAGATGAGATCCTGACAGAGAAGTATCTAGAGAGTTGGAGAAAACCCAAGAACCACGATGACTGTGGATCCAAGTGACTGAGGGGACACCAGCCCGAGTGTGGACACACTGCACGGCTGCCCCTGCCTGGCCCTCACCCCATGGACACGCACTCTGCCCCCCTACACACTGGGGGCCTTGCTCTTAATAAAGAAGGTCCCTTGGCGGTAGCTCTGCACAGGGTTCCAGAAGTCAAACTGCTGTCTTGTTTCTCAGGCTTGTGCTTAAGAGCCTAGTGCCCGAGCTGGGTCAAAATTAATACGCCAGGGTCTCTCCCCGAAGCTTAGCCGCTCTCCCTCCTCTCAGAACTGTGCCTGGTGACTCCTGGTGCCAGCTCCCCACGAGCTTGTGGGCTCCGCCAGTCCGTCGCAGCCGAGCACTGAGTTCCCACGATGGCGACAGCCAGAGTTCTAGTTCAGAGAGAAAGGACAGGAATGTCCTGTAGAGTGGCCTTAATTCCATACGTTCAGGGCACATTCGTTCTGAACCTGACAATGCCCGTGGAGGAAGGGGAGGGCAGTAAGAGAGGAGAGCTTTACCCCAAGTCACTGAGCTAACACCCCAGGGAGGAGACGTCACCCCTCAGGTAGCACAGCGTGGGGGTGGGGAAGGCCAGTGACAGCTGGGCTGGTCGGCCGGCACACGCCCTCCTCCGGCTGGGTCCTCAGAGCCTGCCCACCTGACGTTTCCACAGTGTCTATAAAGTGCCATTAGCAAACCCCAGGAGTGGGGGGTGAGTGCCCACAACAGCCCTGGGAGAGGGAGCCAAGAGGACAGATGGTCCCAACTGCCCGGACGCTGACAGCAGGCGAGCCACATCCCGCCCTGCGCGGATGACACACCCAGGGCCCTCCTGGCCCCCCTGCACCCGACTCGCTCCAGCCGGAGGCCGCCTGAGAGCCTCTCCTGCCTCACTCCCTTCGGTCCTGGGCCTCCCCCGTTCCTCCGCGGGGGCCCTGGGCCAGGTCCTCGGGCCAGTACTGGTCCTCCATGTACTGCTCCATGTCCGTGCTGCTGTCGGGCTCTCCGTCCTCGGGCCGGGGCGGGAGGCCGCGGCCTCCTGTTCCTCCCACCGCACCTCCACCAGCCGGTAGAGCTCCATGGCCGTGACGGCGTTTCCACCGACGAGTGCCCGTGCTGGCCGGCTCGCGGACGACAGCCCTCGTACCCACCGCCCGAGGTCCCAGCTCTGGTGTGTCCTCTCGGGACGGGGTGAGGGGCTCGAGTGGGGGCGCAGGTCTGAAGAGCCAGCCCGCAAGCCTGTGGCTGTCCAACGCTGGCTGGGGAAGCGGAAGGCGGGACACCGTGCTTTCTCCCAGGTCCCCCCGGACGGGAAGGAAGGAAACGACAGCAGCCGGAGGCGCAGCCCGCCGCCCGACGGGCCGTCTCGCCCGCCCGCCCGGCCCGCGACCTGGATCTTCTTGCGCAGCAGCTGCAGGGCCAGGTCCTTCAGGGAGACCCGGCGTCGCGTGTGGAGGCCGGGCTGGTGGAGGAGGCTGGGCACGTAAGTGGTGTCCCGGGTCTGGCTCCGAGGGTGGACGTACTTGAGGGCCTGGAAGTCGTTGTGGAGCGCGTGCCCCACCACCACCTTGCCCTTCAGGAGCTTGAGGATCTGGGGGCGGACAAAGGCGCGGGAGGCCCCGCCGTCAAGGAGGCCCAGGACACGTGCTGCCGCCCCGACCGCTGGGGCGTGGAGCCCTGCGAAGGGTGGCAGCCCGGAGCGGGGAGCCTCGAGCCCCACACTCAGCCACGCTGCCTCAAGTCCGAAGCCTGGCCCTGCGACTTGCTGCGACCCGGGGCGCGCGTCAGCTCTCTAACCCACCAGAGTGCGCTCTCCACGGGCTGGTTTCGAGCGTTCGGGGAAGCCACGCGTGGAGAACGTCTCCTAGTTCATCAGTACAAGCAACCGTGTCCTGCTCGCCGTCCTGTCTCAGCCTGGAAATCCTCACCGGCCTCCCCCACCCCACCCAGCTCTCCTGCCAACTCCTCTTGAGGCCCGTCTCGGCTGACACGTCAGGAGGCCTCCCCCACGACTGCCCCAGCGACGTGAGGACCCTGTGGTGGAATGCATTCGTCACATGTGCTAAGTACACCTTTAGCTCTGGCGCGGTCTACACACTAACCGTCCATGTCAGCTCAGCGTGAACACCAGGGACCATGTCTGACTTGACTAGCGGTGCTCCCTGGAAGCTCCGCACACAGGAGCTGATGGACGAAGACCCGCTGGCTGACGTCCAGAGAACCGGGCCGGCCCCAGAGATGAGCCCAGAACAGCAGCCTTTGTGAGCCCCAGCAGACACGGCCCCTCCTCGGTGTCCTGTCCCTCTGCCCCTCTGCTGCAGGGCTCCACTTCCCGCCCTGGAAACCTCGGCTCTCGGGCTCAGCACTCACCATGTGCATAGCGTGTGCCCTGCCTTCCATGCTCCTCGGGCCCCAGGGAGGCCGCGTCCAGGGCCACAGGCCTGCAATGCCCTCCAGCCCTCGGCGCTGAGCCTGGCTCTCCTGGTCACCGCCGCGGACCCCCGCAGCTCGCTTCTGTTGGCCGTGTCCAGCTCATCATGAAACCCAGCTTTCACAGCAGATGGAGGAGGTGCCATTTAGACTTCCGTGGGGGCACATGCCACCACACTTCAGTCGCACGCCGCACAGCACGGGGCGGGAAGGGATCAAACACACTCCATACTGGCTGAGTCGGAGCAGACAAGAAACGGTCCTGGTCCCGGAGCCCCA
>NW_024425230.1:19933471-19936367 GCF_017311325.1 Ursus maritimus | reverse complement strand
GTAGAGTGGCCTTAATTCCATACGTTCAGGGCACATTCGTTCTGAACCTGACAATGCCCGTGGAGGAAGGGGAGGGCAGTAAGAGAGGAGAGCTTTACCCCAAGTCACTGAGCTAACACCCCAGGGAGGAGACGTCACCCCTCAGGTAGCACAGCGTGGGGGTGGGGAAGGCCAGTGACAGCTGGGCTGGTCGGCCGGCACACGCCCTCCTCCGGCTGGGTCCTCAGAGCCTGCCCACCTGACGTTTCCACAGTGTCTATAAAGTGCCATTAGCAAACCCCAGGAGTGGGGGGTGAGTGCCCACAACAGCCCTGGGAGAGGGAGCCAAGAGGACAGATGGTCCCAACTGCCCGGACGCTGACAGCAGGCGAGCCACATCCCGCCCTGCGCGGATGACACACCCAGGGCCCTCCTGGCCCCCCTGCACCCGACTCGCTCCAGCCGGAGGCCGCCTGAGAGCCTCTCCTGCCTCACTCCCTTCGGTCCTGGGCCTCCCCCGTTCCTCCGCGGGGGCCCTGGGCCAGGTCCTCGGGCCAGTACTGGTCCTCCATGTACTGCTCCATGTCCGTGCTGCTGTCGGGCTCTCCGTCCTCGGGCCGGGGCGGGAGGCTGCGGGCCTCCTGTTCCTCCCACCGCACCTCCACCAGCCGGTAGAGCTCCATGGCCGTGACGGCGTCTTCCACCGACGAGTGCCCGTGCTGGCCGGCCTGCGGACGACAGCCCTCGTCACCCACCGCCCGAGGTCCCAGCTCTGGTGTGTCCTCTCGGGACGGGTGTGAGGGGCTCGGGAAAGGGGGGGGGGCGCAGGTCTGGAAGAGCCCAGCCCGCAAGCCTGTGGCTGGCTGTCACAACGCGCTGGGGACGAAGGAAGTGCGGGACACCGTGCTTTCCCCAGGTCCCCCGGACGGGGAAGGAAGGAAACGACAGCAGCCGGAGGCGCAGCCCGCCGCCCCGACGGGCCGTCCTCGCCCCGCCCGCTCCGGCCCGCGCACCTGGATCTTCTTGCGCAGCAGCTGCAGGGCCAGGTCCTTCAGGGAGACCCGGGCGCGCGTGTGGAGGCCGGGCTGGTGGAGGAGGCTGGGCACGTAAGTGGTGTCCCGGGTCTGGCTCCGAGGGTGGACGTACTTGAGGGCCTGGAAGTCGTTGTGGAGCGCGTGCCCCACCACCACCTTGCCCTTCAGGAGCTTGAGGATCTGGGGGCGGACAAAGGCGCGGGAGGCCCCGCCGTCAAGGAGGCCCAGGACACGTGCTGCCGCCCCGACCGCTGGGGCGTGGAGCCCTGCGAAGGGTGGCAGCCCGGAGCGGGGAGCCTCGAGCCCCACACTCAGCCACGCTGCCTCAAGTCCGAAGCCTGGCCCTGCGACTTGCTGCGACCCGGGGCGCGCGTCAGCTCTCTAACCCACCAGAGTGCGCTCTCCACGGGCTGGTTTCGAGCGTTCGGGGAAGCCACGCGTGGAGAACGTCTCCTAGTTCATCAGTACAAGCAACCGTGTCCTGCTCGCCGTCCTGTCTCAGCCTGGAAATCCTCACCGGCCTCCCCCACCCCACCCAGCTCTCCTGCCAACTCCTCTTGAGGCCCGTCTCGGCTGACACGTCAGGAGGCCTCCCCCACGACTGCCCCAGCGACGTGAGGACCCTGTGGTGGAATGCATTCGTCACATGTGCTAAGTACACCTTTAGCTCTGGCGCGGTCTACACACTAACCGTCCATGTCAGCTCAGCGTGAACACCAGGGACCATGTCTGACTTGACTAGCGGTGCTCCCTGGAAGCTCCGCACACAGGAGCTGATGGACGAAGACCCGCTGGCTGACGTCCAGAGAACCGGGCCGGCCCCAGAGATGAGCCCAGAACAGCAGCCTTTGTGAGCCCCAGCAGACACGGCCCCTCCTCGGTGTCCTGTCCCTCTGCCCCTCTGCTGCAGGGCTCCACTTCCCGCCCTGGAAACCTCGGCTCTCGGGCTCAGCACTCACCATGTGCATAGCGTGTGCCCTGCCTTCCATGCTCCTCGGGCCCCAGGGAGGCCGCGTCCAGGGCCACAGGCCTGCAATGCCCTCCAGCCCTCGGCGCTGAGCCTGGCTCTCCTGGTCACCGCCGCGGACCCCCGCAGCTCGCTTCTGTTGGCCGTGTCCAGCTCATCATGAAACCCAGCTTTCACAGCAGATGGAGGAGGTGCCATTTAGACTTCCGTGGGGGCACATGCCACCACACTTCAGTCGCACGCCGCACAGCACGGGGCGGGAAGGGATCAAACACACTCCATACTGGCTGAGTCGGAGCAGACAAGAAACGGTCCTGGTCCCGGAGCCCCACCAACCAGGCCAAGGGAAGCACCGAGGAGTTGGAGGCTTTGCCGCAGGCCTCCCTTCCTGTTGCTGCTAATCCCGAGCAACGCGCTTCGTAAATCATCCCCAAACTTTCTGAAAGACATGCTTAGGCCTTATCTCATGTGAAAAAGGGGGACTCGAGACCACTTGTACCAGCGTTTCCCAAATTTACCTAATCCCGAGAATAACCCAGAAACATGCAGCAGTTCTGCTATCATGCTTATTAGGAACATGCATATTCCAACATGATTGCTATATTAGGACACTATTGGAGAATAATGCAAAATTTCACCTTCACCTATGCATGATTTTGCCCTTGAGAAACATTTAAGTGAACGAAGCATCCAGGGGCACCTGGGTGGCTTAGCTGGTTAAGCATCTGCCCTCAGCTCAGGTCATGGTCCCAGGGTCTTGGGATCGAGCCCCACATCAGGCTCCTTGCTCAGCGGGGAGCCTGCTGCTCCCCCTGCTTGTGCTTTCTCCCTCCCTCCCTCTCTAATAAATACATAAAATCTTATTTAAAAAAGAAAGAAAGAAAGAAAGAAAGAAAGAAAGAAAGAAAGAAAGAAA
>NW_024425230.1:19927423-19933461 GCF_017311325.1 Ursus maritimus | reverse complement strand
AAAGAAAGAAAGAAAGAAAGAAAGAAAGAAAGAAAGAAAGAAAGAAAAAACGAAAGAGAAAAAGCTGCACGCAGCTAACCTGAGGCACATGGGAACATACAAAACGCACACGCCTCCAACAGCCCCCAGGCAGCTCCCAGTTCACCTGTGGGATGGGCCACCGCCACCTGCACCTGACGCCTCCACTGTCTCATTTCCAGGAATGCCTGCGACCGCGCCACCATCATAGAAACCGCAACTTTCCTGACACCCACTTCACAAGCAGACACCAGGATGTTTTCAGGTCAAGTGCTCCCTTACTGAAGTACTGACGCACGTCTTAACCACCTAGCACGTGCAGAACGGGGCTAGCGCCGTCATTTGGTTTCTAGCTTTTTATCTCGGGGGTTCTTATTAGGAGGTGCTTTGACTGTTATGTTCCTAATGCCACATTCCCCATAAGCTCCGAGGTTTTCGTCGTGCAAGTTGGCACAGCGTGATGATTTCCAGGACCACACACATCAGAGCTGTCCCCAAGCCCACAGGGGTACGAGATGAGAATCTCCATGGAAGGATCTGGGGACAAAGATCTGAGATTGTTAACAAGGCTTTAGGGGCTTCCTACGGTCAAGCACCACTGGGGATTCCAGGTACATTAGTGCAGTTCCAACCACTAATTTATCTTTTTCAAAGCACCAAAAAACTAAGAAAATACAAGGAAACATTAACGTCTGAAGGTGACAGGACTGTGGGCCTTACAAATTCTAAACAGATACGTAGTACTCTTACAACAGAAGGGAAAATGTAGGGGCGCCTGGCTGGCTCAGTCGGTTAAGCGTCTGCCTTCGGCTCAGGTCCTGGGATGGAGCCCCACATCGGCTCCCTGCTCGGTGGGGAGTCTGCTTCTCCCTCTCCCTCTGCCTGCCGCGCCCCCTGCTTGTGCTCTCTCACTCGCTCTCCCTCAAATATTTAAAATATTAAGAAAAGAAAGAAAGAAAGAAAGAAAGAAAGAAAGAAAGAAAGAAAGAAAAGAAAAGAAAAGAAAAGAAAAGAAGATGTAACATGTGAGCGGTTCTACACCTTACAAGCATGGCACAGTCTTTCCGTAAACATTATCACGTTGGACCACCGCAATCCTTACACGGAGATGGGTCCAGATTTTAGGCACCCTTGCCTACAGAGAAGGAAGCCACAGTTTAAAGAATTTAAGTAACTTTCCCAAAGTCTCTCGTTTCCTGTGACTAAGTGGCAACTCAAACCCAGGGCTGCCCTTCCCTGGCCGTCACCCACCCACACAAGCCCCCACTTCCGCCCTCACCTCTTTCTGGGCCACCTGGAAGGGGATGGCCTTGCGCATGTGCTGCCGAGTGATGCCACTCCAGCGGGTGCGGTAGTCCACGATGGGCATCTCAGGCCGGATGTACTTGTCATAGAGGACGTCGCCATGGTAACTCACCACAGAGCAGCGGGCCAGCTCGCTCACCCGCCCTCTGGGTCCCGTGCCCACCATCTCGCAGTCGATAGCCACGCACTTGCTGGGCGAGGGCCCCGCAGAGTCCGTGGGGGTGGGCTTTCTGCTCCATGAGGCACCTCCGGATTCATTCCTCGGACGCTGCGTCCCGCTGCTGGTGGCTTCAGGGCCAGGCAGCGCCCCCGACGGCGCGGGCAGCGGGGAGGATCGCAGCTCTGGGGACATGCTCAGCAGCCCCTGCTCCTGCAGCAGCGCCTTCCGGGCCATGAATCGCTGGTGCTGTCGGCTCCTCCTCTTGTGCTTTCTCCGAAGCACATCCTTGGCATGCAGGCTAGCCAGGGAAGGGCAGAGGCACTGCGCAGACTCAGGGCCTTCCCGGGGAACCATCCCAATCAGCTCACCGCTCGGGGAAAGCGTGACCCGGGGGCTGCTCTGCCAGCAGGGCGGCGCTCTGCAGAGAGAACACACAGGGCAGAGGGGCCCCGTGAGAGGTGTGCCGCCCCTGCCCCCACGCTCACCGCCGGGCCGCCTGGGAGCCCTAGGCTTGTCTCGGCCTCCCACACTGAGTCCATCCAGGACCTTGTGGAATCATCACGGCACTGAGTCAAGCCCACGTGCAAATCACCGTTCTAAATACTTTACACGGAATCGCTAAGTATTCCCAACAACCCGAACAAGTATGATTATCCTCATCTCACGGGTGAGAAAACTGAGCACAGAGGTTAAGTAACCTGCCCACGCAGTAAGATGGGAGAGCTGATTCGAACCCAGGATCCACGGTCTCAGCCTCCAAGCCACAGCTGACCTCCAGGAGCATCAGCAGCAACAAGTTGTAGAGAGGCACAGATGCGGGAAAATCCAGGCTACAGCAGCAGTGTGTGTGTGTCTGTGTGTATATACAGACACACACATACACACACACACACACACACAAAATCCCATTTTTAAATTTTAAAATTTATTTTAAGTAATCTCTACACCCAGCGTGGGGCTCAAACTCATGATCCCGAGATCAAGAGTCCTGTGCTCCTCTTGACTGAGCCAGCCAGGCAACCCAATTCCAGTTTTTTAAAAAACAAAGAATCCTTTGTGAAAGCACAGACCCTCAGAAACTGGAGGGAAAAAAATTCACAAGAGGCTCACGACGGCCGTATTTTCGGTACGTGTTATCAGAATAAGGGAGTTTATTAAGCGACTTCCTACTTCACCCACCGCAAGAGCATCCACACAGTTCTCAATAGCCGGGCACGCTGCTAAGTCACCACTGACTGCGGCAGGGGTGTGGTCAGGCTCGGCTCATGGGAAGGACAAACAGAAAAGGCAGTGCCTGCAGGTCCCTCCGTCCCGAGCACCTGGAAATGTTTGAAGTTCATGGGGGTTTGCAAATCGCACGCACAAGGCCAGCAGCTGCCCAAGAGCGAGGGGCCTGCTTGGAAAGCTTCACTCGCTCGCTCAGTCAGCAGGCACATTTTCAACAGACCAGAAAACCAGGGCTTTCAAGTCGGCAGAGCAGAGTTTTAACTCGGCTCTTTAGAAGTTACCCGAACTGCTTAGTTTCTGGTTCCCTGCATGCGAAATGGCCCTACTACCACCTTTCCTGAACACAAGATGACACGACACACGTGTGCTGGCTTTGCATACATGACATCCAGTAAGCGCTCAATTACCTCCTGCTCCCCCTCCCCCAGACAGGCTGAGACTCTCCTCAGGCTGGCAGCCAGCTCTTCCCAGGCCAAAGCTGCCTCGGCCCCGACTCCCCGCCCCTCCCAACCCACAGGCCTTTCCCTTACCTGTCTTCCCACTCACACACCTTCTCTCCTGTCTACACCTTCCAGGAAGCCCTGTGGGACAATCCCTGATCCCACTGGGTTGCAGAGCCGCCCTGGGGCTCCCTGGGGTCCCAACCGTGCCAGGTGCTGAGCACAGAGGAACAAAGGCGGACCCTAGACTCCAAGAAGCTTAGCCTCAGCGCAGAGACAGAAACAAAGCACAAGGCGTGTGCGCGGCTGGGTCAGAAGTGCTAGGGAAACAACAGGCTGGAGGATGATTCTGGGAGCCTTGCTGGAAGAGATTAAATCTCTGTGAAGAGGAAACAGTAACCCTCCAAATGACAGGGAGATGAACTGGTGGCCGCGGCAAAGGCCTGAAAGAGAAGGAACCTAGGGCTGAGGAAGAGGGGTCCGCAAGTAGCCTGATGCCAAGGGGGCGCAAAGCACGAGGTGAGTCATGGCTGGAGGAACTGTCCCCTCTTCCCTTTTTACCACTTCACCTTCTGTCCCCACTCTGGGAAGGCCACCACACGCCATGGTGGTCCCACCCTACACCCGTAAGCTGGTGTCCCCAGACCACTCTCTGCTGATCAACTGAGGGAGGCCCAGAGCACCCGGGGAAGTCACTGACTTCCTGACCCCAGACATTTGCAATCTAGCCGGGGAACAAAGAAATTCACCCCTCCATGCCTGCCAGCACAACCGCAGAAGAATTTACTACACTTTAAGACAAGAGTTAAACAGCGTCTACCTCAAAGGCTCTGAAGGCCGGGATAGAGACGTGTGTCTCTGCCCCTCCCCCAACAGCCAGCCCGGGGCCTGGCATCAAGCAGGTCCTCCTCGGAAGTGTGTGAAGGGAGCTGAGGCCGGGCTTGCCACCTGCCAGACTGTGGGGCTCGCAGGGCTGGAGGTGACGGGGAATTCAGGGAACTCCACATTTGGCAAGGAGGCTGTCAGACTCTCACCACGGTGTGTGCTCGGGACGGGAGCAGTGAACGAAGGACAGACTCACCAGGCCGAGCACTGGACAGACGGAAACGCCGGGTTAGTGCAGCGTGGCAGTGGAGGGACATGTTGAAGGGTTTCAGGAAGGTCTGCCAGGAGCACAGAAAGGGAAGAGCATCCAGAGAAAAGGCAGATACAAAGTCCAGGAGGCAAAGCGCCTCCACTGTGAGAGGGGAAGGAGGCCCGTGGAACAATGGAAAAGGAGGTTGTGGGTGAGGAGACGGGGTGGAGGGAACAGCGAGGGACCACTGTTTCTGGAAGGGGGATGAAAGTTTGGGCATGATGCGGGGATTGATGGGGAACAGGATCCCTACTGCCTTATAGGAGGAGTTCTGGAGAAGAATCTGAACAGCGGCAGAGATTAAGAGGCGTGGGGAGGAGTGCTGCTTGGTGATGCCAGGGCGAGGCATGGTGACCCATCCTGACTCATCCTCCCTCCGGCTGGCTCATCCACTCCCCAAGAAGCCGTCTCCTTTCAAAAGTGCACATAACTAACATCAACATCCTCGCCTCGACAAGTCACAAATTCGAGCTGACGAACACAGAAGCTCCATTGGCCCCAGGCCAGCAATGGGGAGAACTGGGCCCTTTCCCTTCTCTGAGAGGGCTCCGGGCCCTGCAGGTCAGGAGCTGAGCCTGAGAGCAGGGTCAGCGCCCTTCCTTGACCCTGCCGGCAAGGTTTCAAAGAAGCCAGAAATGAAGTTCCCTGAGAAAAAGTGGCCTTGTGTTTCCAGAGCTGAAAGCAAGTGCTCTTACTCCAGGCCCTGACCCTGCTGACCTGTCAGAACCAACAATTAATTATCTAGGACATGCCTCACCCATCCTGGGCCCCAGATAGGAGCTCAGCAAGGTCGGAGAGAAGTGTGGCTCAAATAACACAACAGTTTCGGTAAGGACACATCTCCCACCAGCCGGAACTATCTCTTTGGGGATCAGCAGCCATCCGGCCTCCGGGCAGGATTTGTGGCCTAAGGCAAGGACCTCAGCAGCATAATCCCCAGAGCAAAGGCCCCAAAGGAGCCACGAAGTCACAGTCTCCAGCGGTGGCAGGGTTACGGACCAGCTGGCTGATGGGGAAGGCGGCAGGCGGTTGTAGGCCCACTCCTTGCTGCCCTGGTCCTAAAAGCTAGATGGCCTGGACCAAGTCACCAACCCCTGACCACAAAACGAGGGTTTATTAAAACCGAGGGTGATATTAGGGTTGGGGCTTCCCCCAAAGCAGTTAGAACGTCTGTTTAAAACGCCGATCCTCAGGCCTACCCCCACGCTGTCCTAACTGCCATTTTGGGGAACGGGATCTGAGAAGCTGTATTTTGCAGAGCGCGCGACCCCACGCCCGAGCCGTGGTACCAATTATCGCCCGAATTTGAGAAAACCGGGCTCGCTGAGATCCCCCCGTGCTCCTCAAAGTTCCTAGCAAGGCAAGGAGAGCCGGGAGCCCCGCACCATCTCCCCCGGCAGCCCGCGTTTCCCGAGGGGCGCCGCGGGGGAGGCCCGGCCTCAGCCAGGGAGGGACTCGGGCGGTGGTCACTCGCTGGCCGCAGCGGCGGGGCCGAGCGGGCCAGGCCGAGCCCCAGCGCCCAGCTCCCAGCGCCACCCCCGCAGGCCCCAGAGCCCGGAGCAGGGCTGGGACGCGGCACAGGCGGCACCCGGGACCGGGCCTGCACAGCCGCGGGCCCCGAGAGCCGCTTGGCCGGGTCCCGGGCGTCCCTCACCGCAGGCCGGAGACGGACACCGGGCGCGGCCTCCGGGGCCGGGGAGACGCCGCGCCAGCCCGCCCGAGCCCGCCGACCCCAGCAAGGTCCCCGAGATCG